>NC_141997.1:52435401-52682901 GCF_049901715.1 Pseudonaja textilis
AGGAAGGAAGGAAGGAAGGAAGGAAGGAAGGAAGAAAGAAAGAAAGAAAGAAAGAAAGAAAGAAAGAAAGAAAGAAAGAAAGAAAGAAAGAAAGAAAGAAAGAAAGAAAGAAAGAAAGAAAGGAGGTGAGAATTGTTTCCGAAAACAATATTCTGGATACACTTTTGCAATCATCATATAATTAGTGGGACCTCAGCAAATATTTTCTCCATGAAAAAATATCTCCTCCGTGAGGCTTTCCTTTCTTCATGGCCTCATCACACATCTCCAAATATGCCCAAGGTACAAAATGTCACCAAAAATGGATTTAAAGCATAAAGTCGTCCGCAAGCGGAGGTTAGACTAGAAGACCTCCAAGTTCCCTTCCAACCCTATGTTTTATGTTCCAGCCTGGCCTGGCCTGGCCTGTGTCTTAGAGGGCACCTTTGCTTTTGAACTGACATTAGACTGACATGCTTCCATTCAGGGTTCAAATCAGCCACGTTCTTTCTGCACCCATTTCCTCTCTATTTATTTTAATTCCCCTGCGTATCCTCCTTTCACCTCCTCCTCCTCCTCCTCCTCAGAAAAGCTGGCCGTACAATGAGAGGCAGCCCCCTGCTTTTTCCAGCTTAGAAAACCAACCTTTAAAAGAATAGAATTAAATAAAGCACAATAAAATTAAATCAACATTATAAACACTCTAACTCACGAGTTGTTCAGTTAGACTTTTCGTTTGGTGAGCATATTGAAGCGATTTGGCTTTCCAAATCTGGAATAATCTAAGGTCGTTTTAAATAGGGTGAGAGGTGTGTGTGTGTGTGTGTGTGGTTTTTTGTCCGTGTTCAGCACAAACATTCTTTTCATGAAGAAAATCATTAGAATTCTCTGCAAATGAAATGCCAGGAGAGTCAGTCCAATTCTCTGGACTGATTTCAATCTGCATTGTCGCCTGAAACTCTTTTCTACAGCTGCCTACTGAGAACATGTGAACGTGTTTGCTTACAGAGGCTTTGGAAATATTTATTAAGAAACCTCAACGTTCCTCGGAAGGGCGTGCCAGCAATATATAATATAGCATTTCTTTTCTCTTTTCTGTATGATCACGGTTGCATGAGGTCACACCAAGTAAAACGGCTTCCACGGAGCCTTTTTTAATTAACCATTATTTCTTTTTCCCGTTTGAAACCGTCATTTAGAAGCTGAAGCAATTTAAGCTTCATTAAGATGTACTTCAAGTCCTGGGGAACTCCCAGGTTTGGACACGGATACTTCCAAAAAAAAGGAGATTTGGCAACCTAGATAGGACAACTTTTATTTTTCTGTTCTTTTGCCTGGGACTACATAAGTTTCCTCCCTTTTTCTTCTCTCCATATAATGTAATGTTTGATTAGAGGGATGCGGTGGCTCAGTGGCTAAGATGCTGAGCTTGTCGATCAGAAAGGTCGGCAGTTTGGCGGTTCAAATCCCTAGCGCTGCGTAACGGAGTGAGCTCCCGTTCCTTGTCCCAGCTTCTGCCAACCTGGCAGTTGGAAAGCATGTAAAAAAATGCAAGTGGAAAAATAGGGACCCCTTTGGTGGGAAGGGAAGAGCATTCCATGCGCCTTCAGTGTTTAGTCCTGCCGGCCACGTGACCACGGAGACGTTCTTGGACAGCGCTGGCTCTTCAGCTTTGTCACGGAGGTGAGCAGCGGCCCCTAGAGCTGGAACAACGACTAATGTTTGGTTTGCCTGCCCCAAAAGTTTACTCTCCGTAGAGATCATTGTTTCCAAGAGGAAAGAGAGAATTCTACGCTGGTTCTGGATCTGCAAACCTCCTCATCAGTCTTGCCTGCTATGCTCCTTTTGAGATACGGTACAATTTTGCAGCGAAACAGTTTGGAACAGTTACAGGGGCAGTTGGTGTAAAACAAAAAGAATTTTAATTAAGCAAGTAACAGGTGGAAGATCATGAAAGAGAGATGCAAGCTGGAGCGAAAGAGAAATTTCTCCAACAGTTAGAATCATTCATCAACGTGCGATAGTTTGGCTCCGGACATCGTGGGTCCTCCTTCCCTGGAGGCTCTCAAGAAGAGACTGGGCAGCCACTTGTCAGGAACGGTATGTGGGGTCTCCTGCTTGAGCAGGGGGTTGGACTAGAAGACCTCCAAGGTCCCTTCCAAGTTGGATGCTGGTGTTCTGAATACGGCTGCCCGAAAGATTTGGAAAAACAAAACCCAGCAGATTTTGGGACATCACTCAATTTCTCCAGTTGAGAAACTTTCTCAAGGAAATTGAGACATCTGTGAGAACCCCCTGTGGAGCTGATAAAGTGATTAAATCGAGACTTGAGTACAGACGATGGGTGGCCTCCCTGCTATCTTCATGTTTGAGATCCTGGGATTGTCCCTCTCGGCTTCGGGCTCTGGGTTCTGTTCCGGGAGGGCCTTATCTTCCCTTTCCTGTTTACTGTCGCTGGAATCAGGCACATCATGAGCGAATCAACGTGGTTTTGGCATGGGGCAATGTGGAAAGAAGAGAGACGGCAGCCTTCCCGGAGGTTTCCGCCTGGGGATGTGTGAACCCATGAGGTAGGAGGACCAAAGAAGTGGAAGCCTTCAACTCAAAGGCCCATAAGCCCCCATGGGGAATCGTATGAAGAACGGTTGCAGGAACTGGGTGTGTCTAGTGAGCGTAATGAAAAGAAGGACCAGGGGAGACGGGATAGCAGCCTTCCAATCTCTCAGGGGCTGCCCCAAAGAAGAGGGAGTCAAGCTATTCTCCAAAGCACCTGAGGATGGAAGCTATTCAAGGAGAGAAGCAACCTAGAACTAAGGAGGAATTTTCCTGACAGTTGGAACAATTAACCAGTGGAACAACTGGCCTCCAGAAGTTGTGAATGCTCCAACGCTGGAAGTTCTTAAGAAGAGGTTGGACAACCATTTATCTGAAGTGGTGTAGGGTTTCCTGTTTAAGCAGGGGGGTGGACTAGAAGATCTCCAAGGCCCCTTCCAACTCTGTCATTCTATTCTATTCTATTCTATTCTATTCTATTCTATTCTATTCTATTCTATTCTATTCTATTCTATTCTACCTCCTCGTCCTGGTTGGGCAGGATTAATCCATGAACCGGGTTATCTTAGTATATGGGAAGGGTTCCCAACCGGTGAAGAGTTCCAACTGACCAGACTTCAACTCCCAGAATTCTCAGCTCTGGCCATTCTGAGTGTGGAATGCTGGGAAGTGAAGTCCACATAAATAGAAGTCATTCCAGCTGGGAAACACTGGTGTAGGGCAGGGCTCTCCAACCTTGGCAACTTTTAAGACTTGTGGACTTCAGCTCCCAGAATTCCACAAGTCTTAAAGTTGCCCAAGTTGCCTGGTCTGCTGGCTGAGGGATTCTGGGAGTTGAAGTCCACAAGTCTTAAAGTTGCCAACGTTGGAGACCCCTGGTGTAGGGCATCGAAATGTAGATGGTGGGGTTTTTTTTTTCAGGTGTGCGTTGCGCAGGGCTATAAAATAGTGGTGGGACATCAGTTGGGCAGTTGTGACTCCTAAAATGGCCCCATTATCGATCTGCTCTGCATCTCTCTCTCTTCCCTGGAGATTAAAAATGGATGGAGGGTGGCTGCTTTGAGACAGAGTACACCCAAAGAAAACGATTGTCTGTTTATCTCTCCACAGAAATGTCCCCCGTCTTTTTTTAAAAAATGTCCCCAGGGACTCAGACAGGGGAGCTTTAAAAGTTGAAGATTAAACCAAGAGGGCACTAAACTCCACATTAAGTAACTACTGTATGTTAAATATTAATTTGATACGATCTTTTGCGTATGACATGAGATACATGGTGCAGCAGTAAAACATGATTTTTTGGGTGGGGGGGAATAGGATTGCATGTTTCCACTGGCCCACACGGCTTTGAAATGCGGAAAAGGCCTTTATTTACAGTCCCAAAGCTGCTTGTTCAGCTCCGACTTTTCAAGGATCCAGCATCATTTATGCAGACCTATTTAAGACGCCAAGGAAAATCATTAAAAGCAGATTATGCTAATGTAAAGCTAGTGGTACCAGTTGCAAATTGGGGGATTCTCCAGGGCAGCCAACCCTCCTCCGCCACGCTCTGAAGGTAGCATCACAGAGGCCAACGGCCTTCTTAGTTTCCTTCTGCCTTTTTACGGGATGGTTTTAAATGTTTAAAAGGGGAGGGGGGATTGTCTGAAATGGCATAAGGTTTCCTTCTTGAGCAGTTGGTTGGGCTAGAAGACCTCCAAGGTCCCTTCCACCTCTTGTTATTCTGAAGCAGGGGTCTCCAGCCTTGGCCACTTTAAGACTTGTGGACTTCGACCTCAAGCAAAGCTGGCTGAGGAATTCTGGGAGTCGAAGTCCACCAGTCTAAAGTGGCCACGGTTGGAGACCTCTGTCCTGAAGCACCGACCCAACCACATCCTTTCAAAAGGAACGAGATGGCTGACTGAACGTAAACACAGGTGGTCCCCCAAGAAACCTCACCTGTGCTACTACAGGGGTGCCTTATATCCAGCCAGACCCAACAGAACATCTGTTTTCTAAACAAGCAAGGACATCTTGTGAGCCTACGTGTGGCATCTCTTACGGAAGATCTTAGATGGGTCCACAACGGTTGCTTGGGCTTTGGCGACAGCAAAATTGGGCTTTGGCACTAGTCAAGGTTGAGGCTGTTGAGGGCTACAAGGTACCTGCTAGATTTTCAGCGCTCCTGACGCTGCCTCTCCTTGTCAAAGCAGCCGACTTTTTGGAAAAACGGCAGCCAGCTTAAGAGGCTTTTGAGCTCAGAAGAAACGGCGGGTTGCAAATAAACAGAGACACATATTTCTGCTTCCCCTCTGAGTTTGGTTTCTCTTCAGATGGTATATCAATCTTCTTCATTCAGCGGCAACAATGGGTTTTGGCTCCTGGTTTGTCTCGCACCATTTCCCAAGCATATTAAGCTACTGGTTGTTCCAGTTCCAATTCCTCTTGGCCTGAACATTCACAATGCGGGGTCCAATCGTTTGTCTAAATAAGGAACTGAACTGTATCTATGCCTTTCTGCCTCAGGTCTTCATTCACAAACAGGGGCTGCTCCGTTCAATAGGCTTCGCGTCGCTTGCAGAATGCGGTTGAAGGCAGAGAAAGAGACAGGGATCACGTGGCTTAACTTGGGCTTAACTTGGGCCTACCTTGATTCATCAATCTTACATTCAAGGGAGTCTCTTTTTACAGGAAGACATTAATCTGTACCACTTTGTAAAGGATGAGAAGATAAGAGAATCCGAATCTATGGAAGAATGCATGACGTTTTTTTTTAAAAGGTACGAGGCTTAGTTATTCTCCCCTTTAAAATTCATGGACTATCTCCTGATTTTATAATTTGGAGTCTATTCGGATTCGTGTCACTGGATTATAGCAATCATTTTCTCAGTTATGTATATTAAAAGTTTGGATTGTCCTTTCAGTCTTTTGTTTTCGCTTGGTATGCAAACTCTTAGGACTGGCAAGTTTGAATAGAATAGAATAAGAGAGTTGGAAGGGACCTTAGGCAGGAAACCCTACGGCATGACTTTATTCCATTTTAATGCAAATTAATGAAGAAGTGTGCCAATGATCCAGGTATCTTCCGAGTGTTTGGAGAAAGAAAAACGTCTGATGACACTGAATTTAGCTTCTGGGGGAATTTACAGTGTGAAATCCTCTCTCTTCCTTCCACAAGAGTACTTTAAATCAGTTTAGAGAACAATGGGTGTGTGGAATAAAGAAGATCAGAACTCAAGTTTTAATCTAATCAGGCTGAACTCCTGAGAAGTACTGGAGTTCCTGCTGGGCTATCGGGTTCAAAACTCGCACAATAATGCAAATATATATTTTAAACAGAAATACTAATAGAAATATACTGTATAATGTTGACCCTTTTACCACAAAGAGCTTTCATTATGGGGTCATCTTAAAATAGCAGGTACATATTTTGGGGAGGGTAAAATGATTTTTTATCTTACTTTGCATCATGTAGATTTTGAAGAAGGTTTTTAAAAACGTGCAGAATTCCAAAATAAGACTTTGATTCAGACTGTTTCTTGGCAATTAAACTCAAACTTTTGCTATTCAAATTATTTGGATCAGGTTACGAACAAATTATCTAAGCTTCGGACACCAGTACCCCCCCCTTTTTTTTTTCAATAGAAAACCAATAAAATGTCCCACTTCATCGATTAAACTGATTAGTAAAATTAATAAACCTCCCTGTAATTATTTACATGACCTCCAGAACAACGTATTAAAACGCCCCGCCCTGGTAAACACATGAAAGAATGCTTGAAATAACATGAACACTACAGTCTTAAAGTTAGGTTAATACAATAACCGGTTTGCACGTACAAATACAGAACATCTCGGAGAATGTTTGGTAACGGTTTGCATGCGCTCATGTGGGATATTTTTATGATCCCTGCTGGGAATAAAAAATAGGATTTGAATAACATATTCAGACAACTACCCTGAATCCCTTTCGCCTTCGTCCTTCCATGTTTCAGAGAGCATTCCACCACTTGCGTGAACAGTAAGCCTAAATTTAACTTATTTTAGCTTAGAATTCAAGGGTACATAATGTGAAATTCCAGGTACAGGGTGGATGCTCTTGGCATCTTTTCCGAAAGTTGTTCCTGAATTCTGCTGTTTAATATGCTAAAGGGGAGAAATACTACAGATGCAAAGGAGAATT
The DNA here is from genome assembly GCF_049901715.1 of Pseudonaja textilis. NCBI lineage: Eukaryota > Metazoa > Chordata > Lepidosauria > Squamata > Elapidae > Pseudonaja > Pseudonaja textilis. Next base: position 52,442,093 of record NC_141997.1, read on the forward strand.
ACATTATTAAACAATCTGGTGCAGGGATCATATATTGGATTAACAGACTGCACACACACACACCAGTTTAGGCCCACAGCCTTGCAGCTCACCAGAAACCATCGTTTCTCAAACCCAACTCACAGAGAGAAATTAGGAGGAGACATTTTGAATTCTTGGAGGAGACGGAGTTAAAAATCTAACCAATAAATACGAACAAAAATGAAATTGATATAATTCCATTCCAATTTCTTTGCCTTTGCCTCTTTACTTACTAAAATGCATTCAATCAATAAGCAAAAACGATGCACTCTACTGTCACCCAAAGAAAGAACCGACTTTAACTGAGACCTTGTGAGAAATCTATATATTAATCCTTTCTCATCAAAGCCGAGTTTGACAAAAGTACCAACTCACATCGCTGGGGTAAAACTCTTCCAAAACGAGCCTTTAAGTAGGATCAAGAGTCTTGTGCGAACACAAACATAAGGAATGGCAATAACCTTTATTTACTGTCAAAAAGAAACCCAGACTTACCAGTAAGAAGCGCCATACACAAAGGGAAACAATAAAAGGATTAAAATTCACAAAGAGGTAAGGGAACTGGTTAATCTGAGCTGTGATGGAGCCGGATTGAACAAGTGTAAATATTTAACGACTTGGAAGCCTCGACATTTCGCCCTGCAAAGCAACCCCAATTGTGCATTTCTCTGCAGACAAATCCGCCAGTAAGAGGCAAACTTTCCCCTCACCAAACCGGCCAGGATAATTTAGCATTAAGGAGGCTATTAAATCTGTGTGAGAAGCCACAGAAAAAAGGGCATCACAATAGAGCGGGCGTAACAGGCTCGATGTCCCCAGCTGGCACGGCCACAGCGGATCCTGTATTCAGATGTTATTCTATCTCTCCTCTCCTAAATGTAGATGGCCCAGGCCTGAATCTTGCCAGGGTGAAGGCAGGCACTCCCGCACGGGAACACGGGAAATGTTAACTGGCTAGCCAGGCTGGAGGGTCTTTCATAGACCACCCTGGCAGGCCGAAGCAGGTTGCTTCAATAGCAAGCTGGAACAGGAGGGGGTCCAAATGTTCAACTGGAAGACCATCAAAGATCCCATTCAACGTTCCTCCTCTGGCTCGGGATATGGGGAGCCATCCTAAGAGCCACCAGGGATCCCTTATTGAAGGCAAACTTTGACGAAGACCTGAGGTGGCATTCTAACATTTGTGGCTGTCCAATGACAAAACTAAGGAGACTTCAGACTGACGTGGCTGACTCACCTGAGGGTGGTTTTCTTGCAGATGTTTCCTTACTCAAACTGGGTGAACATCATCAGTGCTGGTGTTGCTAGCTTAGAGATGATATTAGCTAGTTTGGGTAAGGAAACATCTGCAAGAAAACAACCAGACTGATGCATTAAAGACCCCACAGTCCTCCTCCTCCTCCTCTACAAACCCCACTCCCCTCTATCATTGAGGATGCTACCTTGTTTGGGTCATGAAACATCTGCAAGAAAACAGGCAAACTCAGAGACCCTCAAGGATCCCACAGTCGTCCTCCATGCCTCCTCCTCCTCCATTCTAACACTGATGATGTTCCCTAGTTGGGTCATGAAACGTCTGCAAGAAAACCACCAAGCTCAGAGAGCACCAAGGACCTCTAATTTCAACCCTGAGCTACAAATAAATTCTCCTTTATTGCTACTGACTCACCTGTAACTCGGACCGTAAAGTTCCTGAGCGTTTCCACCGAGTGCCTCTTCTTACAGCTGTACAGGCCTGAATCATTGTAGGACACATTTATAATCCTCAAGAGTTTTTGACCAAAATGAGTCCGGTTGGTCGGTGAAATCCCAACGCCATCTTTATACCAGAGGAGCGATACAGGTGAGTCCGGAGTACTGCACTGAAGTTCAACTGTATCACCACTTCCAACCACCAACGCTTCGAGGAAACCCGCTTCACTTCTTAAATCATCTGCAAGAAAGGTATTTTGAGAAAAAGCTCATCAGGTTCTCGAGCCTTTGAGATACATTAAATCCGATTATACAGTAGCATTGATGGTGTTCAATGGTGCAAAAACACTGACTGATTATGTACTATCATGTCCCTGTTGATTCTTAGCAACCACATAGGGAGTTTTTGTCCGGGATAATCCAATCATATCATGGGATAAAGATCAGTATGTAGGTGAGCTTCTCTCCAAATGATTTTTCATGGTTTTCTTTTTAGCTAGCTATCAGTTCCAAGGAATCTTTGATTGCTTATTTGGAATAATTAACCAGTGGAACCACTTGCCTCCAGAAATTGTGGGGGCTCCATAGCTGGAGGCCTTTAAGAAGAGTCTGTACGGTTGTTTGTCTGAAATGGCAGAAGGTCTCCTGCTTGGGCAGGGGAGTGGACTAGAAGACCTCTAAGGTCCCTTTCAACTCTGTTATTCTGTTATCATTGCATCTGCTCCTTTGGCTTCTCACTTCAATCCTTATCTAGATTTTTAAAGCTCTTATTAGCCAAACTTGCACACAGCGCACCTCCCTTCCATCTTCCCAGCCTGCTTCCTTCAATCGGCTCCTTCCTCCCCTTCCTCTGGTTGCTGTTTCCTATCTTCTAGACTATAAATCGCTTTTCCATTCCAGGATGGACCTGTAGAGCGTGCGCATCGTAAGGAATATGAACCTCAGGTGCGTACAGGACCGGTTTCTCTCCCCGTGACTGAAGAACTGCCTCTCATGCAGGCATCCCACAAATCCTCTGCTCTGCCAAATTGACCAAGAATGTCACAGTTACCAGGCTAGTCTAAGGTTGAGAAGGATCTATGCCCAACATCCCAACGGCAACCTGCTAAACGGTGTCACAGTTTAATTACAAGGGTGTCCTCATGCGTCGTTGTTTCCTTTCATTCATCGCTTCCTGAAATTCCACCTCTGGACACACAATCCTGCTTTTCACCATCAGTTTTTCAAGGTAGGTAGTCCTTGCCTCAGCTTCAGTGAAACAGAGGAAGAACAATACGCAGCCCATTTGGAAATCTCTGCACTGAGGATAATAAAATTGTCCTCCTGGGAGATTACAGGTATTTCTCTGGGAGGAAAAGAAAAGAAAGGTGCGTATTTTCCTGGGCTAATCTTCCAAACTAACTCAAGAGGCAACAAATTAGACTGGATCAGACTTCAGTCAGCGCAACATAATCACAATCCCCTTTCTGGAGTTCCACTTTTGGCTCCTGAAACATTTTGTATGCTCTCAGCACACCTTGTATTAGTAGATGTCTATGGAGACCGGAAAACCCAGCTGCCTCTTGAAAAAGCACCTCTGGGACTCCTATTAGCAGGTTGGCCAAATGACAGAGATAGATAGAGGCAGATAGACAGACTAGATAGACTAGATAGATAGATAGATAGATAGATAGATAGATAGATAGATAGATAGATAGATAGATAGATTGACTTCTTTATTGGCCAAGTGTGGTTGGGCACACAAGGAAGTTGTCTTGGTGCAAATGCTCTCAGTGTCCATAAAAGATACATTCATCAAGAGTCAAGAATCATCAGGTACAACACTTAGTGATAGTCATAGGATACAATAAGCAATCCAATCATACTAGGAAACAGTCAATATAACTTGTAAGGATATAAGCAACCAAGTTACAGTCATGCAGTCACAAGTGGGAGGGGATGGGTGATAAGGAGTGATGAAAAGATTAATAGTGATAGTAGTGCAGATTTTGTAAATAGTTGGACAGTGTTGAGGGAATTATTTGTTTAGCAGAGTGATGGCTTTTGGGAAAAAACTGTTCTTGTGTCTAGTTGTTCTGGTGTGCAGTGCTCTATAGCGTCATTTTGCGGGTAGGAGTTGAAACAGTTTATGTCCGGGATGTGAAGGGTGTGTAAATATTTTCACAGCCCTCTTTTTGACTCAGGGTGCAGGATACATATTAATCCTTATAATTTCATGGGTGTCAAGAGTCCAAGTCTTACGAAGTCTTATACCAACTTTAGACCCTTCTCTGAAGTTCTCCTCATAAGTCCCTCTTCCAAGAAACCCATGGCCTGTGAGGAGGGAGGGGGGTACAGGAAGAAGGTGTCCACGGGTGTGTACCAATTGCAGATACTCATGGAAAAGTAGGGCCAAGAGTGAAGTCTGCCACCATTTTTCCTCACGCCTGAGCCAGGTGGACCAACTGCATGGAAGAATCCAACTGTTTGCTGATGCCATTAAAACTGTGGCACAGAAAGCAACAAAATTGAATTTTAAAACATCCGTTGGAAGTTTTTCTCTCACGTTATGCCTGTTAGTGGAGTGACAGGACATTTCCCCAAAGAGCTATAAAGGGGCACTTTTGTGTGGCTGGCCACGATCTGAGCTTAGAAAGGCGCTGTTGTTCTTAGAACTTGGTTTCCAAAGCAAGCCCCGGACTCCTCGCATAATGGCTCGAGACAAGATTTAGCACCTACCATCTCTCCTCCATTTTTCAGTCCTCAAAACGTGATTAACATGCTGGCTTGCTCTGTGCCACTTTGCAAAGGGCCTTTTTTCATCCCAACTCTCCCCCTTCAGCTGGCAACTCCGCAGATAAATGTTCTCCATCCTTATGGGTCCCCCCAGCCCTTTTGTCGCCTCCCTCAGATTAAATCTTCCCTTAAAATGGACAGCTGGCCTCCAACATCTCAAGATGAAAATGCAGGATGCTGAAGCTCCCCCCAAAAAGCTTCATTAGAAAACAAAAACAAAAACAAAAAAACAACCTTTGGATCATTCAACAAAGGGCACAATGACCAAACTTTTGCCTGGCAAACTAATTAAAACGGAAGCCACCACGGTCCAGAGCCAGCATCTAGGGCCAAACCAGGAAAAGGGGGTCAGGAGAGAGAAAGCGCTGGGGGCTTAACTCCATTCAAAAACCAGCTTCCAACTGGGATTATGCTCAGTGCGCATTAATTGTCATTCCAACTACAACCGTCCTAGTTTCAGTGTGAAGTTTACTCTCCAGTGCACAACGACTGAAAAATCACCATTGGTTGCAGTATTTTTTTTTTCCACAGCAAGTAAGAGAACTTTTAAGAAGCATAAAAGCCCTCAAAAACTTGGCCTTGTGGGGTTTTTTTCAGCTTTCCATCATTCTCATTCATTCCCAAAACATGTAATCTCATTGTTGCTCGAGTACATAGCCGTGTTTTTATACTTCCCTAAGCACAAGAAATAATGAATCTAAAATCAACAGCAGAACGTAATAAAAATGGAATGGCAGCCCAGGGCAACAGTGGGAAGATTTAAAATATGAACAGGTTTCGATGCCAAGGACTAAGAGGTTCCTCTGAACACAGCGTAACTTCTTTGTGATGATCAGCCCTGTGGTTTCTATGCAAATCTCCTTCTGAAGGAGATCAACATCGCCAGTCCATAAGAATGAACATCAGTGCCCTGATAAGCTGGTTGAGGGATGACACCTTGAGTGAAATCTCTGAAGAATTGCACCCATTCACCCTTTCTATCAGAGGTCTCCAAACTTGGCAACTTTAAGACTTCTGGGAGTTGAAGTACACAAGTCTTAAAAGTTGCCAAGTTTGGAGACCCCTGCTATATATGCTGAAAAACTCATAGTAGGCCGGGCCCCTAAATCTGGACCATCAAAATGTTCTCCTGTTATTCCTTTCTAGAATCTGTCAGGTGCATTGCAGGAGAACCTCAATAGTGCAAAACGTGAAACTTCCAATTCAGAAGAACCACAACAAAACAGTAGCCCTGAGTGCCACTTGGGAAATCCATCCCAAAGGTGCCATCACACACACACACCCCAAAAGGCAACTTGGACATTCTTGGGTTTTGGAGGGTACATTTCACTTCTCATCCAAGAAGCTTCCTCAGTTCTTTTTGGAAGAGGAGTAAAACATTTTGGAAGGAAAAAAAAATGGAAGAAAATCCAGTTCCCTTTGGGGGAAAAAGCAGTTTGGGACAACCATGACCTGAATGATTGAGAATCTCCACAGACATAAAGAAAGGTATATTTACTTATTAAATTTATATATCTGTTTATCTCAAGAGAAATGTCTCAAAAACCCAAGGGAAAAATAAGTCTGGAGAACCCAGTTTGTTCAGGAGTGAGCACTCTTGATGACTACCTCTTGATCCAGGAAGGGGATGTTGGTAACTGAGTTTTGGTGCCTTCCTTTCTTCAGAGGGGCAACTGGGTCCTTCTCTAAGAGAGATGATAGCCAGTTCTGCTTCCAAGCCTTGCATTCTAGGCTTCCAGGACTCCCATGACAAGAACTGTTGGAGGCAGGTATGGAGGCCACCTACTTGGCATCCAAAATCAGCCATGGATGCTCTACCTGTCAGCTGAGCCTGGACAAGTGATAGCATCACCCAAGACCAAAAAAACCAACCAAAAAGGCAAGGCTCTGGATCCGTAGCATCTTTCTCATTCTGAATCTTGAATTCCCTGTCCCTCTGCTTTTGTTTCTTGGTGCAAGGCCATCTCACGTACAGTTTTAAAGTTGAGTCCTTTGTATTCGTTACTCTGGACTCTATAATTAGATAATCCTAGCCAGTATATGTATGTGAATTTGTTTGCAAGTATACATTTTTGTGAAGTTTACCTCAATGGTAAGCAACACCTTCAATTATTTCTTAGACCACCAGCTCTTCTGAATCGGATCCTTTCTTTCTCTTACGGTTCTGCTCCGCTTTCAACAACCCCAATTTCCCAATTTCCTGTCTTTTAAGAAATGTCTTGTTTACATTTTGCCTTGAACGCCCAATGACAATCTCTGGGCAAACAACTACAAAGTCCAAAGCTTGGCGCTATCAAAAGCCATGATGAAGTGGGGAGATAAATCATTTCAAGTTGAGTTAGAATGCATACATTACAAGGTTTGAGCAGAGAAGAAAGGAAGGAAGAAAGGAAGGAAGGAAGGAAGGAAGGAAGGAAGGAAGGAAGGAAGGGAAAGAAAGAAAAGAAAGAGAGAAGAAAAAGAGAGAGAGAGAGAGAGAGAGAGAGAGAGAGAGAGAAAGAAGGAAGGAAGGAAGGAAGGAAGGAAGGAAGGAAGGAAGGAAGGAAGGAAGGAAAGAAAGAAAGAAACCTAAAATTTGAGTAACCAAGATCTTAAAGGTTCCTCTCCCTCTTGTAAGGAGTCAGCATCTGTTTATTAGCAATGGCATTTCAATTTCAATGGCTTTGTCCACCCAACACACAGATTCGTGGTTAACCAAATTAAAATTAATGAAGTAATTCAGCTGCTTTCCACAACACAAAGAATTGTAAGCTGGTGGAACAAGACACTGGGCCACAAACTCAAGAACTTTAGCCTAGTAAGTTATTAAAACCCAGCCGTTGAGAAATAGAGACCGGTTAGTTTGCCCATTGCTCTCACTCTTCCAAAATTCCCTTTTTTCCATGCAATTTTGGCTTTCCACTCCAGCAGTTACAAAGTGCCAATGTCCACATAACAACTGTTTGTGCTCATGTGCTGCCTCAATGCACTTCTGCATTGCACAAAAGGGGGATTCGACCACTTGATGTACTTTCAGCACTGAATTAAAAATGCTACTTTCCGTTTAGCTATTTCTGGTTGACTTAACCCTTTGATCTGAAGATAATTTTCAATAATATTTGTATTTCTGGTTTAAGATGACAGTCTGAGTTACTTGTAATCGATGTTTCCAAGGAAACAATAATTGAAGAAATCCAACTGGAAGCACTAGCAGTAACCAGCCCAGATGATATTACGTGAAACGTCTTCAAGAAAGCAACCGAACTCAGAGAGCACCAAGGATGACTTCTTCCTCCTCCTCCTCCAAAATTAAATTTCCTTTAGACTTTCAGCTCATCTCCAAATTGGAGAAGAGCAGCTGTTCCATGGCTGGACTTCACATGTGCAGAAATGCTCAGATGAAAATCTGCCTGATGCCTCCCTACCATGCATGGTGTTCCCTAGATACTCAAGTAGGATCATGCACATGAAGAGCTGCAGAGCTCAGTCATCCATTAGCACTTCACATAAATACATTTGGTGGATTTCCACAGACATGTTCTTCCTCAGTGTCCTCAATGAAAATACTATTTTAATTATTCCGATCTTTGTTGCTGTCGTATCCTTCACCAGCTTCTCTCTCTTAGTCACCGTCGTCGTTATGAGCACAAAATGGAACAAGAAAAGAGTTGCTCATAACAAACCGCCTTGCTCACATAGTTAAAAGTTCACTCACCATAGAAATAACAGAATAAGAGAGTTGGAAGGGACCTTGGGGGGTCATCTGGTCCAACCCCTCGCTCAGGAACTATGGGAACCACTCCAGTGAAACTATTTTGCACCAGGAGAACAAATTTCATTCCGTGCTCTAAATACTCCGTTTCATCCTCCATCAAAGGTCACATATCTCTCCACACAAATCCTTCATTTCCTTTTAAACCAACTGCCCTTTGCAAGATTTACTCCTTTGCTAGCTGCAACACAGTGGTCATTATTTGCTGGAAATATTGTGGGTTTTTTTTTTAAAAAAAAAGAAATCTTGTTTTTCGAGACCCAGGAGGGGATAAATGAAAGCCTTCAGCAGAGCCGTTCTTTGGGGTGTTCTTAAAGTAAACGTAACCTCTGGGAAGAAGTCCTCAATTCCCACCGCACACCCCTTTCTCTCCTCTGTCCCATTCATGGCTGCCTGTCTGGGGGAACCTCTGCTGAAAGCACACAGTGTCCCCAGCCTTCCCTTTTGTGTGCCAGGTAAAGATGGAGGGCACAACAACACATGCCATTCACCAAAACACAAGGGCCTTCTATTTCGGGGCTAATTAAAACGGTGTTTTCAGCCTTCCAGTCCTGAATCCACCTTCTTGCCTCCAAGTATGGAAACTGCTGAGAATTATATTTCCTGCTTACAGCGCGAACCTTGCCAATGGTTTGTCAAACTCGTTTTGTGCTGATGTACAAAACACGTCTCAAGACTTGTGGACTTCAATGCCCAGAATTCCTCAGCAGCCATGCTTAAAGTTTTAAAATGGCCAGGTGTGGAGACGCCTGGAGACACGGGAAACCAATCTCTCTACGGGCAGTCCTTGTCTTCTGACCACAACTGAGGCCCAAACATCTGTTGCCAGGGGAAACATTGCTTAAAGGAGTTCGTTAAAGGAGTGACAAAGGCCATTTTACGACCTTCCCTGTCACAGCTGTTCAGTGAAGCACTGCAGTTGTTAAGTTAGTAACACGGTTATTAAATGGACTTCGTCAGAAGGTCGCAAGAGGGGATCACATGACCCCAGGACCCTGCAACCATCCTAAATGTGAACCAGTTGCCTCTGAGTTTTGATCCTATGGCCAAGGGGATGTTGCAGTGGTCATAAATGTAAAAAAACGGTCGTAAGTCACTTTTTTCAGTGTCGTCGTAACTTCAAATGGTCAGTAAACAAATTGTTGTAAGGCTACCTGTTATTTCTTCTTCCTCCAGCACAGGAAACCAAGCTCCATTCTCACAACCCAAATGCAGAAATTGAGCAGTTTGTAATTATCGATATATAAGTCCAGGGGAAAAACAGGAACCCAGCAATCAAGCAATGTATTTCCCTTCCCCAAGAATATGAAAATAGGGCAATGTGCTTTGAAGCCAATGAGATGTTAGCACCAATGTTTATCTGAGCTGCTCTGAATATTTAAAGTTGTGGGTTTTTCTTGAAGACTCATTAACTGTCCAAAGTACACAGGACCATCACCCATCACCTCACTTTGTAATGTCACATTGGGAATTATGCTCCACACACAGCAGGACTAGAAACCACCAAAAGTGTGAAGCTTTGAAAAAGGAGACAAACATTATATTTGGGGAGGTTTAACAGAAAACAGATAATCAGAGTTGGAAGGGACCTTGGAGGTCATCCAGTCCAACCCCTCCTACCCAAGCGGAAGACCCTACACCATTTCTGACCGATGGCAGTCCAGTCTCTTCTTGAAAGCCTCCAGGGATGAAGCTCCCACAACTTCTGAAGGCAACTCCTGTTCCATGGGTGGATTATTCTCGCTGTCAGAAAGTTTCTCCTTATTTCCAGGTTGAATCTCTCCTTGATCACTTTCCATCCATTATTGTTCCTTGTCTGGCCTTCAGGTGCTTTGGAAAATAGCTGGACCCCCTCCTCCTCTCTGTAGAAGCCCCTCAAATATCGGAAGGCTGCTATCATGGCACCCCTAATTCTTCTTTTCTCGAGACTAGCCAAACCCAAATCCTGCAGCTGTTCTTCATGTGTTTTAGTCTCTAGTCCCCTCATCATCCTGGTGCTTCTTGGTATGGAAAAGCTGGTTAAAGAGAGACATGTTTATGAAGAGCCAACACACGACACGGCATCCTTCGTAGAAATCCTGTTGCTTTTTAGAAAGAGCACCCATGTTTCTTGCATTTGAATGCAAGGGTGAGAGAAGACCTCCCAAACGTTACTACCTCCTGAAGAACCTCAAATAATATTCTACGATCACCTTCCAGGACCTCTTTCCTAGCAGAGCCTTTGGAGCAGCTGACCACTATGTTATCCTTGATGCTAAATCAAGACCACCTACAAGGAATAAATAAGCCGAAATAGCATGTGAAACAAAGAGGCATTTGATTTTAAAAGTGAGGGGGGGAAAGGTTTCCTGTCTTTTATTTTTTTTAGCAGAGGGATGAGAGTGTGGGGAAATAGAAATCTTCTCCTTGCCCTCTACAAGCCAAGCCAGTCAACACTCCAATCCGTGTGCAACTCCGGCAAAAAACTATGAATTTTCTGTGACCACACGACAATGACTTCTCTCCGACTTTTGAGAATATTAGTTTCAGTCCAAACTAGAGAAAATCTTTCTCGGAGCAACTGTACTCATTTCTGCTGTCCTCATCTTATTATTTCAGCTAATAGTGAAAACTGTGGATTTCTCTGCAGTGACGTACGCCTATGGGAGCTGGACCCTGGCGAAGGCAGAGAACCGAAGAGGCTTTTGAACTGGGGTGCTGGGCATGACTTTTGAGGGTCCCTTGGACTGCGAGGAGATCCTGAATCCACCCTTTCCATGGGACAAAGGATGAAGCTGAAGCTCAGATACTTTGGCCACCAGATGGGAAGAGAGGACTCCTTGGAGAGGACCCTGGGGTTGCGAAGGACGGGAGGAAGAGACAGCGACTAATACTTGGTGGACACCGTACCTTCACCGAGATGTCTTAAGAGCTTTTTCAAGCCTTCAGCATCATGGTGTGACTTCACATTGCATTGGGAAGACCCCTCTGGAAAAAAACTGCTGACCAAAACAAGTAGTTTTTTTTTACCCCAATAAAGAAAAATATTTGTAGCTCAGGGGGAAATCAGGGGCCCTTGGTGCGCCCTGAGCTAGAAACATCTGCAAGAAAACAACCCAGCTCACAGCGCACAAAGGAGCCCTCAAGTAGCTGTTTTTAAAAAAATATATCCATCTACATGAGAATGCAAGAAAAGTCTATTGTCGCAATTTTAGGAGGTTTGCAATGTTTTGATCAGAATTTCGGAGGTTGGTTGGTGCCACCTGGTGGCATCCTGTGGCCAAGCCCAAGCACCCCTCCCCCTCCCTCCCTGCCCAGGACTTCAGGCCAAGGGTGCAGTTACGCCAGGAGTAGATGAGAAAGCAGTGTCATTATTTGCCATTAGCCCCCCGTGTGTGTTTGTGCATTTGTGCGCCTCCAGATTGCTTCTAATGAGATTCTTTCTCTCTAATGCAAGGTTCTCCAACTTTGGCAAGCGTGGATGTGTGTGTGTTGAAGTTCTCCAGGCTTAAAGTTGCCAAGGTTGGAGACCCCTGCTCTAATGGACTCGCCATCACTCTTGCGCTGCTGGTTTCGGTGGCTGGCTTGTTAAAATTCCTGCAACTACCTGCCCTGTGCTGTCACGGGGCCATGAGAAAAATTAAAAGTTGATTCTCCGCTTGACAAGTTTGCATCGTTTTTCCCTGCACAGAAGGAACCGATGCAAAGGGGAACTTCTCTGGTCTGGCAATGCTGCGCTCTGTCCGCCAATAATTCGGAGCAGGGAGCTTCCCCGAGGCTTAAATCCCAGGTAGGGTTTCACCTACAACAGTGCGTTCAATGAGCGTTTGAAAAAAGACACTTATGACCCCTTTTCACACTTACGACCGTTGCAGGCACCCCCAGGGTCACGCGATCGAAATTCAGACTCTTATTGATGATGGCCGCCATCTTCAGACAAGACAAGCCAATGGGGCAGCTTGACAATGGTGTCTTAACAAATGCAATGATTCACTTAACAACTGTGGCAAGTGAAGCTGTAAAGTGGGGCAGAACTCACTTAACAATGAGCCAGTTTTATAAAATATATTTTTTTAAAATAGAAATAAATGCCAGGTATTTTTTTTTTATGTGGGTGCTGCAAAGGGCAGTAAATGTGGCTCAAATGTTGCTGAGAGACCCAGGGGGCTCCTGTGTCCACACGGGTCCCGGTGAGGTTGGGCCCAACCCTCAGAACTTCAAAGACGAGCTGTATTTTTCCCAGGTCGGCCTGTCGTAACTTTGAAAAGATTGCTAAGCAATTGAGCGTAAATGGAGGACGTGCCTGGGTTAAACAGGCCAAGAAAGGAAACCTCCCTCCCCGGCTGGGTTCACGCCCTTTCGTCCAAAGTTAGGGAGAGAAACAAGGCTGGTTCGATCAGATTATCTCTGGCCTTGAACAGCGACGGTTGCCCAAGGCTGAGCTCTTTCCTCCTCCGACATTCCTGTTTGCTTTTGCTGTCCTGGTGACCAAAAGTGACAGACTGAATATCAAACTGGCAACAGACTGAATATCAAAGTCACTCTGTGAAGCCTCCCCTCGGGCCACAGCTCCATACCAAGGCAGCCATCAAACACAATTCAAGCAACCCTGCAGAGGTTGAAAAGGCGGCTAGCTGTGCCACGACAGGCGCGTGAAAAGTGCCCGGTTTTCTTAAATTCTGAGCCTCCTCCAACTCTTCCTCTGGAAGAGCAGAACAATCGGTAGAACTGCTGGGGTCCTATACTCTGCTCAAGGATTTCACACATCCACACTGCATATCAGACATTAATACAACGGAGTGAGTCCAGAAGTATTTCTCCAGAAGAGTCCTCCACTCCTCTACTCGCAACAGAATGCATCCTACACCACCAGGCTCGAGAGTTTGGGCTTGGACCACCTAGAACTATGCCGCCTCCGGTTGGACCTAAGGGGAGTACACAAAATTATCTGCTACAATGCCCTACCAGTCAATGACTACTTCAGCTTCAACCGCAACAATACAAGAGCACACAAGACATACAAACTCAGTGTAAACAGCTCCAAACTTGATTGCAGAAAGTACGACTTCAGCAACCGAGTGGTCAATGCCTGGAATATATTACCTGACTCAGCGGTTACATCCTCTAACCTCCACTCCTTTACCCTTAAACTATTCACTATTGACCTCACCCTGTTCCTCAGAGATCTGTAAGGGGTGTGCATAAATGCACCTTCGTGCCTACCATCCCTGTCCTATTGTCCCCATTTATTTGCACCTATTTCCTGTATTCTTACTCATGTTTATACTTAGACCTATCATCTTGTAAGCGATTGATAAATCAAATAAACAAATAAACAAATTTTTTGTATAGCATTCAGCGGTGGGCAATGAGTAGTGAAGTGACATGGGGGGAAAAAACTGGCCAGGTCTACCATCTTTCAAATGTATGACCTCTGGGAATGAGAAAGTTGCATTTATGTCATGTGGCCTGGAGTTTATAAAATCCCAGGAACATGGCTGGGAATCATATTTATGTATTCTTCCTCTGCCTGTATACCTGAATTATAACAAACCCATATAATCAGTCATATCCAATTGTCCTGCTTAGCTTTGACCCAAACTAAAATTGAAACTATTTCATCATCTAAAGAGGTGTCGTGCTCAGTCTACCACAGAGCCCAAGAGGCTAATTGATGGGGGTGGGGGGGGCAAGGTTCTTGGTAGCCTCAACTTATGACCATAAGTGAGCCCAGAATTACTAATAAGTTATACGGATCATTAAACGGTCACCGAAATGCTGCGCCTGGGTCATAAATAGCCTGAGGAAGTCTGTCCTAACTTTGAATGGTCTCTAAGCAACCAGACATGAGAATCTCCATAAATAGCCAGGTATAAATGGAAGGCTACCTGTATACTTGGCAATGTGAGTGGACTACAGACACGGAAACTACACTGCAGAGGTCTCCAAACTTAGCAACTTTTAAGACTTGTGGACTCGAACTCCCAGAATTGTCCAGCCAGCTATGCTACGCGCTATGCTGGCTGGAGAATTCTGGGAGTTGAAGTCTACAAGTCTTAAAGTTGCCAAGTTTGGGGACCCCTGCTATACCGCTTTCTACTTTCCTACTTTCAGTACAGTGAAAGGATCGAGTTATTTCCCCAAACCTATTTTTCTAAGTCCAAATTCTTATTTCCAGACCCTGCATCAAGTTTCACAGGAACACAAAGCCCCCTTACATCGTTTTGGCATTTTTTTTAAATTTTAAGAATGGATTATCAGCGCCTAAATCTCTGTATTCCTAAGACAATGGAATACATCTCTTTACAAGCGTCGCTTCGGGAGCAACTACCCCAAAGGCCCACCGGTCTCTGAACAGGAGATATGTGGGGGGGGGGGGAATGTGTGGAAAGGAAGAGGGGATTAGAGACGACCAAATTAAGTGAGGTTACTGGTAGCTGGATTGTATTTTTGTTACCTCTCCTCCCTGTCTTTGCTGATTATTATTCACTCGAGCTCTCCTGAATATTCCCTGCCCCCAACCCACCCCTTTTCTGGGGAAGCCCCCCACCTTCCTGGTTCCCATGGGGCCAAGTTGGCAGAGCAGAGCGTCCTCGCCGCGCTCGCTTGAAGAAACCACCTCTTCTTTGCAGAGCAAAAGGCTTCGGAAGGGAACTTCAACTGGCTTCTGAAAGGCCTTGCTGGTTTTTTCTAAGGACCTGAGCTTGCCCACGAAAAAACCGTCGCTAGAAAGGCTCTCGCCCTCCTTGCAAGCAGGAATCAATCGCCCTTTGGGAAAACGATTTGAACAAGCACAGGAGCTGGCTTGGATTCCCACTGCTAAATTACAGTGAAATTTACCAAAGCAGGATAAATGC
This sequence comes from Pseudonaja textilis, assembly GCF_049901715.1. Classification (NCBI taxonomy): domain Eukaryota; kingdom Metazoa; phylum Chordata; class Lepidosauria; order Squamata; family Elapidae; genus Pseudonaja; species Pseudonaja textilis. The sequence goes on from NC_141997.1 coordinate 52,457,168, forward strand.
CCCCTGAATGTTCAACCTGAATATTTGAACAAAGGTGCCCCAGTTCTCCACTATTAGAAAGGAGAAGGAGACTAACGTTAATTTGAACAAACGTAAAATACAGAGGGCATCAAGGAAGTTCAAAAGGCTGCAGACAGATCATCAGGCGGGTATATATACTCAGCACAAGTAAGTTATCAAGGAATCTCATACTGCGTTTCATCACCTCCGATGGCCAAACCTACTAGACATACCAACCGCTTACAGAGTGAGAATCAACATCAGATGATTAACTCCACTGCAGCTCAAACACAATGCTCAGAACCAAGATTGGTATCTGTGCAAAACTTCAAAAAGGTGACTCAGATTGCAGGTGATTGAATCAACTCGCTCCACCAACTAAGAGGCGATAGCAATATCTAGATCCCTTCAGATCCCTTCAGAGAAGCCTTGAGGTTTCCCTGAATGAAGCTGGAGGGAAAAAAATAACAATGACATAAGTGGCAGCCAATGTCTATGATTTATGTTCATGTAACGTTGATGTTTGTGTAAAAAATGTTTTTTTTTTGCAAATAATATTAATAATCAGTGGTAACCAATGTATCAATCACCACAGCCTCTTAGAGGACACGGGAGAAGGTTGTCCTCTTTCCGTCTTTCATTCTTCTACCAGAACTTAATTTAGTCCTTCAGGGCCTCTGCTTTTCCGATCCTCTTCCTCGCCTTTTCCTTCTGAGCATTTGCCTCAATGCGAAACGCAAAACAACACAACATCCCAGAGAGCAGGTTTCCAAGGTTGCTATTGACCCTGGAATTTATTTCTGGGCAATAGTGTGTGAGGTAATATGTCCTGGCGCTTATCTAGGTTATTTATTCAGAGTAGACCCAAACCATTCTGCAGCAGGTATCCTTACCCACTGCCTATATTCCGTGGAGCAGAGAGCCTGAAGTCAAATGCCAGCCCGCTTCATAGCTCGCCTTTTGGTAGCCGAGGACGGACATAAAATGCATTGCCATGATGGGGACAGCTACGCTGGAGATACTGCGCTGGAGGTCCATTATGGTTTATTACACTGGTTCTCAGCCTTGTCAACTTTTAAGACGTGTGGACTTTAGCTCTCAAAATTCTCCATCCAGCACAACTTGGAAGGCCCTACATCTTAGAACATGGGGTTAGCGGGGACCTCAGAGGTCTCTAGTCCAACCCCTCTAACCACTCTGGACAAATGACTCTCGGTCTCTTCTTGAAAACCTGCACCCACAACTTCTGGAGGCAACTTCCGTTCCACTGCAGGATTGTTCTGACTATCAGGAAATGGGTTCAAGGTTGCTCCTCTCCGGAATAATCTCCCCCCCACACACACACCCCAGTTTCTCCTTGCAAAGAGTTAAACCTCTGAAAGTTGCTGAACTCGAGAAGGGCTGAGAAACGCCAACAGCACAGGCTTTTCAGCAAAAAGCGTCAATCACAAAGACCGAATCACAAAGTGGGTTTGAAGGACGTTCCTTTCTTGGCATCGTAGAACGTGATTTCCCCGTTTCAGAGGAATAAATTTTAAATGGGGGGGCCGGGGGGGAGAGAGTGTTTCTCCGTTGGTGGCTGACATTCAGCGCCACAGAATCCAAGCCGTGGACGAGGGGTGGATCCTCTGTTGCCAAGTTGGCTTTCAACACAACCCCAGAGAAGCCGGCAGTGTGTCCCTCAGCAACATCAGCAAGCCTGCCTTTGTCTCCCAGGGAGTTAGCCAGAAGTCACTTTACTTTTGCTTTACGTTTTCTATTCTCCTTCCTCTCTTTGTCTCCGTCTGGCTTTGTCCGGCAATTTTTTTCTCTACAAGGGAGACCGAGATGGAACGCTTAGCGTTATTTTGATACAGGGAGCCCTCGGCCGCAACCGAGCCCAACGTATTTGCCGCTGAGTGAAACATTTGCGAAGTGCGCTTTGCCTCCTTTCGTGCAACCGTCGTTAAGTGAATCTGGCTTCTCTGTGGTCAGAAGTTGGTCAGAAGTTCGCCCAAGGGGGTCACGTGACCCCAGGACGTTGGAACAGTCCTAAGTCCATGCCAGTTGCCAAGCCTTTGAATTTTGATCGCGTGATTATGGGGATGCCACCAGGGTCGTAAATGTGAAAAACGGTCGTAAGTCACTTTTTTCCGCACTGTTGTAACTTTGAACAGACTGCTGTTAAGTCAAAGACTACCTGTATTGCTACTCTTAATATCTTTGTATTTCATACATGGAGAAATAAGAACTCCAGGTGAGCACTCTTTTCTCAGGTTCTGTTTTTCTCTCTTTGCGTTGTGCGCAGCTCAGAAACCAAAAGCTGATAAATTCCTTTGCTTGGAACTCTTTTCAGTTGGAAAAGGAGAGAGAGGGAGAGGGAGAGAGGGAGAGATAAAGGGAAAGAGGGAGGAAGAGGGAGGAGAGAGAAAGGGAAAGAGAGAGAGAAAGAGGGAGGGAGGGAGAGACAGACGGATAGAGATGGAGATATATCATTAGTTCATTACAACTGATTGATTGGCTTCTTGACAGATAATCAAAGAAGGGGACAATGTCTTCGCTCTAAAATGGGGAATATTTTTTCAAAGCACACGAAAGAAACTCCTGAAACTATCAGCCAAAGCGTTGCAAGGTTAATATTGGCTATTTTCCTGGCACTTTGATTCCTCTTCTGACAGGGAAGGGCGGGAAAAAAAAACTGCAGACATTTTGACTGTGATTAAAACTGTTATCGGTTCGAATGGAATTGGAATCTTGGGGCCTGAATCTAAAATAAAACGGAGCCTGACTTCATCCCTGCAGCCGACAAAAGGGCCAAGATTTGGGGCGAAAACCAGGATAAATTCCCTCATGGAAACAGTTTGATGCTGAGTGAAGAATGAAGAGAGTATATTTTCCACTCTTCCATCTCCAGAAGCTGTTGGGACTTCTAGCTGCATCATATTATTTCGTTCCCTGGTTTTATAGATTGCCTTTCATTAAGGAGAAATAATAGGGCACTTTTCAGGATTAAATACTAGGATCGGGTTAAATTAAATGGTTGGACAAACCCTTTCATGCGCCTTGCCCGCATTCTTAAGCCACAAATGAAAGCAACTCCATCAAATTAGACCAGACCAGACCTCAGATCCTGCTTCTTTTAGGATCCAATGGCATCCAAGTGGCAGCACATTTGAATAATGTTGCTCAGTGCCTAGTAGGGTGTTTCAGCTCAGTCCACATTATCTTAAAATTACAGAGGTTGAGAAGTCAGAGGAGAAGGTTGAAGCAGAAGGACTTGGCCAACCAACCAGGACGCTGGTTACCCAGACAGATGACTGGAGCTATGCACCAGAGGCCCAAATTCCTTGTGTGTTCAATCACACTTGGCCAATAAAATATTCTGTTCTGTTCTGTTCTTTTGTATCCTATCCTATTCTATATTCTATTCTATATTCTACTGTACTGTCAAGCCCAAAACTGACATATGTGTAGCCATTTTATTTAGCCTTAATATATTTATTCCTTTTCTGTCTTTCTTTTTGCTGGTTATGGGGGGAAGGATTTGCCAATTTCCTACATACAGAAGTTATTATGGAAGATGGACTTTGTTCTTTTCTTTTTAGATAGATTTCATCATTTGGAAACCTGACATCTACTCTACTCTATTCTATTCTAATTTCTCTTCTATATTCTATTCTATTGCATATTCTATTCTACTCTACTCTATTCTATTCTATAGTACACTCTATATTCCATTCCATTCAACTCTACTCTACACCATTCTATTCTTCACCATAAGTAGCTAAGCTAGAGATCAAACTGAGGTCACATGTTGGTTGAGAAGGTGCCTCCTCATCCAACACTACTATTACCATTACAGAGATGGAACCATGTGCACCTACCAGTAGTAAGATTTCAGCTACAGGTAGTCCTCGCTTTACAGCATGAGGGTAATGAAGTCTCCCCACGTGACTGACCCAATTTTATGGCCTTTTTGAGGTGGTGGTTAAGTCAACTCAACACTGAAAATTGGACTGACTTTGGACCAAGTGATAGAGGGTGAAGGTGAATTTTTAACCTACTCTGAGTTAAGAGATTAAATGCTACTTATCAGATATAACCCAAAGGCACTATTTGCGGCTACATTTGCTAACAACATTACATGAAGTCGATAAAAAGTAGGGTGCATGATTTTATAAGCTAAAAGAAGGAGAAGAAAATGAGGACAAGCAAACTGGGAACTCCAGTTCTTAATGCTGAAGAGCAATAAACTGTGATCAACTTTAGATGTTTTCTACAGAGATGCCAAAAAATCAAATGTCCTAAGAAGACAATTCAAAAGTTTTGTTTCTAATATGATTTCTACTGGAACACATGAGAATTTTAGAATTAGAATTAGAATTCTTTTCTTGGCCAAGCGTGATTGGACACACAAGGAAATACTATTTGGTGCAAATACTCTCTGTATACCTAATATACTGGCAGTCGTTGACTTACAACTGCTTGCTTAGTGACCGGTCGGAGTTCCAATGGATCTTCCTACAGGTACTTACACAACCCAGTTCCGATGCTCAGCGCCCGACATGAGGTCACATGATTACAGTCACGTGACCTCGCACTGAACCTTGGGCAACATTTGCAGCCGGTTGCAGCATCCTGAAATCACGTGACTGCGTTTTCTGACAGCTTTGCGGAACAGGGGCGCTTACTTTCACTTTGCAGCCCCGAGCAAACCCTTGCATTTGAATAACGACCCCCGTGCTTACTTAGTGACGGCCACGTTCGTTTAACAACTTCAATGTTTATTTAATGACCGGCGTAGAGAAAGCTTTTAAAACCGCATCGGTCGCATGGGTGACTTGCTTTGCAGCTATCGTAACTCAAAACAATGGGCCGTCTCAACCACAGCCATAAAACGAGGACTACCAATTCAGACACACAGCACCTTAAGGCACAGCTGATAAATGCTCGGTTTCCATCCTAGCGCAACAGGCTGAGAGTCGGCGTTCCCTTCCAATCGGTAACTCCGACACGAACGTATCTCCAAAGTACCTTTGTCAGAACAGCTCCTGGCACACCTGTGGGATCCCGGATCTAAATGTTTTTTCGGGCTTTCCACCATTTCTCAAACTACAAATCCATCCGTCCTTGGCCGTCATCACATCACAGGGCCCACCCAAAAGTAAACCCGTCCAAAAGTAAGATCTTTATTCCATCCTGCGCCATATTCAATGGCCTTGGACTAACGGAAGAATGTTATATTGTCTACTTAGAGCTAGTTAGTTCAAATCACCCTCCTCCCACTCAGCTTCCAAAGCTGACACCGAGACCTTTTAAACCAGGACCTCCACATGCCACAATCTCTTTGCTCTTCTCGCCCACCTTTGGCGTGTTTTTCCTTGTCCCTTGTATAATCCCCACAGACAACACATCTTTATACTAATGCTGCGTTTACTCATTAAAGCAGCAGCATCTTTAATGGACCCAGAGGGGGCAGGGAAGCTTTTTTCCAAATCATTTTCATACCACACGTAATCATACTATCTCTCTCTTTTTTTTTTTCCCCAGCACCGCTATTTCTAAACTCTGCCTCTTGCAACTTCTAAGGTCTGGGGCCTTGTAATCAGCTTTGCAGAGAACTTTTCGGGATCCGGTCCTTTATCCAGATTATGAAAAGAGCCCTGGACGGTCATGTTGCCAGCTTCACACCTTTTTCATCCCTGCACGGAATATCGGAATGTGCGACGTGTAAAATAGGCTGAGATTCTCTGCGTCAATGCAACGTTATTTACATCATCCACTCCTCCGTTCTCAAGTCATCCTGAATCTGGGGTCTCTTGATGGCTTCAGTCTCTAAAATCAAGGGTCCCCAACCTTGGCAACTTTAAGACTTGTGGGCTTCAACTCCCAGAAGGTCACAAGTCTTAAAAGTGGCCAAGGTTGGAGACCCCTGTTCTAAATCGCTGGAGTGTCCCACATCCTCACAACAGCCGGGGCGGAGATTGAATCGACCAGCCTACCACTCCTCCACTTTTCTCCCATAAGAATCAAGGCTTCATCACTGGAACGCTTTCATGGACCACCACGCCAGCCATTTACGCTCTTAAGAGTTGATCACTGATGACATTACCTAGTTGGGTAATGAAATGTCTGCAAGAAAACCACCCAACTCAAACAGCACCAAGGAGTCCGCACTCTTTCTTAACCACACCAGGCACTGATTCACACTTGGATTCCCCACATTCCAACTGCTGAAGGGTGCAGAACTTTCCCATGCCTGTCACTCAAAAGGGCCACCATTTCGAACAAGAGAAGGCGTCACTGAACAAGGACACCTGCAAAGGAAAGTGAACAACAACTAGCAAAATCGTACCAACTATGTTCCAAGGTCCAAGAAGAGCCAAGGTGGCACAGTGGTTAGAGGGCAGTACTGCAGGCTACTTCTGCTGACTGCTGGCTGCCTGCAATTTGGCACTTCGAATCTCACCAGGCTCAAAGTTGACTCAGCCTTCTGTCCTTCTGAAGTCAGTAAAATGAGGACCCAGATTGTTGGGGGCAACAGGCTGACTCTGTAACACTTAGAATGGGCTGGAAAGCACTGTGAAGCCATATATAAGGGCTGTTGCTAGTCCTTCCTTCCTTCCTTCCTTCCTTCCTTCCTTCCCAGTGGTTAGAATGCAGTATTGCAGGATAATTCTGCCCACTGCCATCAGTTCGATCCTGACCGGTTCCAGGTCGACTCAGTCTTCCATCCTTCCGAGGTGGGCAAACTGAGGACCCAGATGGTTGGGGGTAAGAGGCTGACTCCGTAAACCGCTTAGAGAGGGCTGCAAAGCACTGGGAAGCGGTACAGAAGTCTAAGGGCTATATTGCTAGTGCTATTTACTTTCCATTCCCCCTGAATCACAAGATTCATTTCTACAAACTACAGACTGGGAAACACTAAGAACCGTAAATATAATTAGAAATGGCTCGGCTGTTGTTGTTGTTTTTTAAAAGGGAAGAAGATTTTTCTCACCCACCCAAAAAAAAAAACCCCAACCATTAGAATTAGCAAGATTACGCATCTTGTGGGCATCTCGTAGCATTCAAAACTGGCCTGATTCTGATCGCAATGCCAGGATGTTCCTGTTTTAAACAAGACAGCGATGCCAAGCAAGACAAATAAAACCATAGCAGTCATCACAATTTTCTTGAAATGTTTATACTACAGATCAATTGTTCTCGTTCACAAAATGCCCATGAGGTGATAACAGGAACTTTCCGCACTGATTCCTAAGCCGAAAAACTGAAAAGACATGTGAATGCATTGGAAAAGAGAACTGCGAACAGCACGCACGCACACACACACAGAGAGAGAGAGAAAGAGAGAGAGAGAGAGAGAAAGAGAGAGCAACTTCAGATCAGAGTGGCAGCATTGTAGAAATCTTGCAGTGCCCTGCGTGGAAGCTACCTACAAAAAGTAACCTCTTACTTACTTACTTACAGTTTTCCTCCACGATCTGAAGGGATTCTACTGATCCAGGTTTGAGCCCTGCTCCACCATGGTGGTGGATCTTTATTCAAAACTTGTGATTTTGAACAGGGGCTGCCCCAAAGAAGAAAGCCCCAAAGCCCCAGGAGGCAGGACCAGAAGTAACGGAGGGAAACTAAGCAAGGAGAGAAACAATCCAAAACTAAGGAGTAACTTCCTAACAGTGAGGACAATTACCCAGTGGAACAAAAGTTGCCTTCAGAAGTTGTGGATGCTGCATCACAGGAGGTTTTAAAGAAGGGACTGGAAAGTCGCCTCCCTGAGCAGGGGTTAGACTAGAAGACCTCCAAGGTCCCTTCCAACTCTATTATTCTATAATTCTGGTCTGCCAGACCTCAACTAACCTTAGAAATGAACTAAACTCATTAAAAGCAAGGGCCTTTTAAGGATTCGGAGCTTCTCCGTGACTATCATCATGCACCCCGTATGGATTTGACCATGATTTAAACAGGGCTTATTTCAAACAAATCATAGTTCATCACTAGATCGAAGAATTGCAGTTAGGCCCAAATGAAAAGCTACCATCCAAATTCTGCTCCAACCTTTTCTGGTTTCGGCCATTTCTCATGCTTGTTGCGTTTCTTTCCCTTCGGCTGTAACCCTTGTGAAATGTTACTTTGTGCTGTAGGTTTTAAAAGAGCAAATATTATTTTTAAGTGCTTTTCAGAGTCACATAATGCCACCAGAGCCTGGAAAGTGGGCACAATTATCCCCAGCTAAAATAAACACGAGACGCAAACAATTTCTCTCTGTGCACGCGTCTCTCTCTTCTCTTTGGTGCCCTTGTAAGTTTTGTTTATAACTGCACATTAGCCACAAGTTGTCTCCAGCACCTCTTTGGGTTGCAGCTGTAAATGCGGAGAATAAAAAGTTACATTCCTGAAATGTTTCTCCTAGCAATAATTAGAGGAATATTTAAGAAACAATATCAAGTATATCATAATACATATATCGACAGCGGCAAGAATCGCTTATGCACAGAGCTGAAAATTAGATAGTCACACACACACACACACGATAGTATGATAATAAAGAAAATATTGGATTGAGCAAAAATGGTCCAACTCATATTGGAATTGCAAGATAGAGAAGATGAGGAATACTCTACGGTCTGGGAGAAACGGTACCATTAGTTAGAGACAGCAGGGATAAAAATTGATGTCTATATCTAAATATGGATATTAACCTAAACGGAAACGTCAATGTTGCAATACTGCCAAGATTGCATATATGAGTTTTTAAACTGTGGAAAAGTTCAATGAAAATTATTTTAAAAGAGAAAGAAAGATATCTTCCTTGCGGAGTCATTTTTCTTCGGGGGTTTTAGAAAATAAGCGTTGCGGGCCACAAGTAGAACACAACACCTTGTGAGTTTCTCACTAGCTTCCCACCCCCAACCCGGCTCTGTCTGCAGTGGGCTTAGCCTGCTACTTGTCATGCACCCACCGTCCCAAGTTATATCTTTATCTGAATGCGAATGCAAATTTGAATGCTTTTTTTTAAATTGTTTTTTTTTTATCTCCGAGTCTATTCTGCGGCGGCTGAATAGCGTGGCCGCATGTTCCCGGCTGCAAAGGAGTTCACTGACCTCCCTAATCATCGCTGCCACTCCGGTGAATGACCTACACGGCCCATTCTGTCCTGCCTCTCTACTTTCATTCATAAAAATAAAATCGACACGGTTCTTTCGCTGCAGCCTGGGAGAAAAAGGAGCCGGGGGCATGGGGGTGGAGAGAAAAGCTCAGTTCGGAGGAGGCCCCCAAAGACTTTGGTTTGGATGGTATTCAAGAACGCGCCCCCCGCCATCTGCCTCCTTCCTCCTCTCCCTGCTAATGGCGGGATACCTCCCTGGACGAGGCTAGGATCTGCACCACTTTTACTAATAGTTGGTGCTCCTGTGAGCACACACAGGCCTTCTTCCTACAGAATGGCTCCTTTCAAGGGCGGCTCGGCGGCAGCACAAGGCAGGAGCTGTGTTGCCACCTTCCCAGCTCCGAGTGGAGAATCAGATCACAAGCCGAGAGAAGAGACGGGGGAGGGATGTTTCCAAGAGCCCTTCCCCCCGCCCGTTGTTGGTGTGTTTTCTTTGCAAAATAAGGCCTTGGACAGTGAAACGCAAAGCTGCTGAACAAACCCGCCTTAGGAATGGACCAATGGCCGGCCCGTTTCATCCTGAAGAAGGCCCTGTTTGTCTCTCTCTCTCTCTCTCTCTCTCTCTCCAATGTCCTCCTCCAAAAGTAAACATTTGTGCTGTGTCTGGGGCTGAACTGTCTCCTTTGTTCAACAGGTTTTTTTTTCACAAAGCTAAGATTTATACCAGGGGTCTCCAACCTTGGCCACTGGAAGCCTGGCGGACTTCAACTCCCAGAATTCCCCAGCCAGTTTTGCTCTAATGCAGGGGCCTCCAACCTTGGCCACTCGAAGCCTGGCAGACTTTGACTCCCAGAATTCCCCAGCCAGCTTTGCTCTAATGCAGGGGCCTCCAACCTTGGCCACTGGAAGCCTGGCAGACTTCGACTCCCAGAATTCCCCAGCCAGCTTTGCTCTAATGCAGGGGCCTCCAACCTTGGCCACTGGAAGCCTGGAGACTTCGACTCCCAGAATTCCCCAGCCAGCTTTGCTCTAATGCAGGGGCCTCCAACCTTGGCCACTGGAAGCCTAGACTTGACTCCCAGAATTCCCCAGCCAGCTTTGCTCTAAGGCAGGGCCTCCAACCTTGGCCACTGGAAGCCTGGCAGACTTCGACTCCCAGAATTCCCCAGCCAGCTTTGCTCTAATGCAGGGCCTCAACCTTGGCCACTGGAAGCCTGGAGGGACTCCCAGAATTCCCCAGCCAGCTTTGCTCTAATGCAGGGCCTCCAACCTTGGCCACTGGAAGCCTGGAGGACTTCGACTCCCAGAATTCCCAGCCAGCTTTGCTCTAAGGCAGGGGCCTCAACCTTGCCACTGGAAGCCTGGCAGACTTGACTCCCAGAATTCCCCAGCCAGCTTTGCTCTAATGCAGGGGCCTCAACCTTGGCCACTGGAAGCCTGGAGGACTTCGACTCCCAGAATTCCCCAGCCAGCTTTGCTCTAAGGCAGGGGCCTCCAACCTTGGCCACTGGAAGCCTGGCAGACTTCGACTCCCAGAATTCCCCAGCCAGCTTTGCTCTAATGCAGGGGCCTCCAACCTTGGCCACTGGAAGCCTGGAGGACTTCGACTCCCAGAATTCCCCAGCCAGCTTTGCTCTAATGCAGGGGCCTCCAACCTTGGCCACTGGAAGCCTGGCGGACTTGACTCCCAGAATTCCCCAGCCAGCTTTGCTCTAAGGCAGGGGCCTCCAACCTTGGCCACCTCGAAGCCTGGCGGACTTTGACTCCCAGAATTCCCCAGCCAGCTTTGCTCTAAGGCAGGGGCCTCCAACCTTGGCCACTGGAAGCCTGGCGGACTTTGACTCCCAGAATTCCCCAGCCAGCTTTGCTCTAAGGCGGGGCCTCCAACCAGCCACTCGAAGCCTGGCAGACTTCGACTGGATTCCCCAGCCAGCTGGCTGGGGAGTTCTGGAGTCAATCTCAGGCTTCCAGTGCCAGGTTGGAAACCTGGTTTATCATGCCTGTGATACAGAATACAGAATGACAGAGTTGGAAAGGACCTTGGAGGTCATCTAGTCCAACCCCGTGCCCGAGCAGGAGACCCTATCCCATTCCCCGCAGGTCTCTTCTTGAAAGCCGCCTCCAGTGTTGGAGCACCCACAATTTCTGCATATCGATAGCGTTGATGGCCTGCCGGATGCCTAGTTTTTCTCTACCCTCAAACGTTTGGCCGGCTTTATTCACGAAATTGCCATTTGCCTCCCGTGCCGGGGGAACCACTGCCGTCAACGTTCCCTCAAACGAAGACTGTTTTGTCTTGGGGGATTAAACGTCTAATTGTCGTTATTGATTCTGGTGGGACTCTCTACCTACTCAACGCCCAACCCATCGGTCTTTTGTGTATCCGGCTTTCAACCACATTTCCTTCTAAATAAAGTTGTGCTTGTTTACACACAGCATAGCAGCGAAACCAAATATTGGTGTTGCTTGTGTAGCGCCTTTAGTCCGTTTATGTACAACTAAGCCGTCTAACGTAATACAAGGCGAAGCTCTTGGAATCTTTCTAACGCTAAAAGAAACAAACTGAAAAGCTGAACCTGACTGGTAAACTCAGGTAAACTCAGGTATACAGTTTACCTGAACAGCAGGTAAACTCAGCCGGACTGTTTTATTTTTACACGGCAAAAATTAGGTTTCCCAGCCGCTATCCCTTAGGACAGTTACTCTATCCCAAACATTAAATGCAACTCCTAGGATGCACACACAGGGCTACTAAGTCTCTTTCAACAGGAGGAACTTTTTGGAGAAAAATACCCCCGTTTCCATCAGGAGTTCACAATTGCTTTTATTTATAATTTGCTTTCGTAACAAGCAAAGACAGGAGGGAATTGAAACCACTGAACGCAATCCTCCATATATATATATATTTTCTGGTTTCCTAGGTTTTCATATTCCAAGGATTAAAACTGAACTTTATCTGTTATTTTCTGCCTCATCCCAAACGGAAAGACAGACGCCCCAAGAGGAGAAGGACCCAGCGCTGCTTCCCGGTGAAATCAGAGCCCCGACCGGGCTGCTTCTTCCCCTTTTCCAAAGTACAAAAAGGCCCTTTTCATGCCGAGCCCCGGGTGGCTGCCATGGCTACTATTTTGAGACCAGGAGGAGGAGGAGGACACACCTTGGGTTGCTACTCCGGTGTGCAAGCGACTGAGCCGGGCAGACTAATATTTGCTCAGGGTTGGAATCCCGCAATACCTGGAGGAAACGTTACTCCTCTCTCCCTTCTTCTGCCTCTGACCAACTTGGTCACCGAGCGAGACTCGGGAAGGCGCTTCCCCACCGCCGCCGCCGCCGTTTGCACGGAGAGCGAAAAGTTGCCCCAGAAGGACGAAGAGGATTTATTTCTCCAGGGAGGGGCTTGCTTTTATTATTGCAGCTGTCTATTTTATTATTATTAATAATAATAATAATAATAATAATAATAATAATAATAATAATAATAATAATAATAATAATAATAATTTAGTATTATTATTATTATTTTATCAGCCCGGTGCAAAGGAGGGGAGCCCCGCCGTTTTCCCTCCACCGAAGAAGGAGGAGAAAAGGTGCGCGCAGCCGAACCGCCGCGGCCGGAGGGAGGGAGGCGACCCGGTGCGCCGCTCCTCCGAGAGCCCGGCCGAACTTTCCGGGGTCCCGGAGGCGCCCCGAGTCGGAGAGGGACCCCAAGCGAAGCAGCCTCCCCCGCCGAGCCTCCCGGGGAGAAGCGCTCCATCCCCCGGGGCCGTTTCGCCCAAGCGCGGCGGAGTTTCGCCGGGGAAACTCCCGGAAAGGTTTCCAAGCCACCGCCGCGAAGGGCCCTCGGAGCGGGCGAAGGGCGGGGGGGAGGCCGAGCCCTCCGGGGTCTCCGTCGGGGAAAGGGGCCGAGGGGGAAGCAGCGGGACCGAGGAAGCTCCCACGCAGCCCGGCCACCCCAGGCGGCTCCCCGCGGCGCCCGAACCTCCCGCCAAGCAGCTGCGCGGCGCTGAGGGCAGAGGATGAGGGAGTGGGAAGGGTCCTTGGAGGGCATCTAGTCCAGCCCGCTGCTCGCCGCCGCCGCCGCCTCCTTCCCTCCCGCGGGCTGCTCACCTGCGGGCTCCCGGGTGGCCCCGTCGGCCAGGTCAGCCATGGGCAAGCCGGGGGCGGCCAGCAGGAGCAGGCAGAGCAGGGCGGGCCAGAGCCCCCGCATGCCGCCTCCGCTCGGGGCCGCCGGGGAAGCAGCCCTCGCCCGGCCGGCCTCAGCCATCCTCCAGATGCATCTTGCCCCGCCGCCGCCGCCGGGCTCGCCTCCTCCTCCTCCGCCGCCGCCGCCGCCGGGCCTGCAAGGGGTCAAGCACAGCCGGGGAGCGGCCGTCAGAGGGTCCCGCCCGGGCGCCAGTCCGCGCCGTCTGCTCCGGCCCCGCACAGCGCTCCCGCGAGGTAGGCGGGACCCCGCCCCGCCCCCGCCCCGCCCCCGCCGCCCCGCCCCGCCCCGCCCCGCCCCGCCCCGCCCGAGAGACCCCGCCCGCCGGCGCCTACCTGCCGCGCGGCTCCGGGAGAGGCGGGTGGGAAGCGCCGGGCTCGGCTGCCCCCTGCCCGCCTGTCGGCCGGCGCCGCCCCGCGCTCGTCCGCCCGCCCGCCCGCTCGCTCTTCCCCGGGCCGGGGCGCCCGGCGGGCCGTTGCGGGGCGGAGCGTCCTTGGCGGGGAGGAGGAGAAGGAGGAGGGGAAGAAGAAGGGGAAGAGAAAAAGGAGGAGGAAGAGGGAGAGGAGGAAGGAGTGAAGAAGAAAAAAAGAAGGGAGAGGAAGAGGAGGAAGAGGAAGAGAAAAAGGAGGAGGGGAGAGAGGAGGAAGGAGTGAAGAAGAGGAAGAGAAAAAGGAGGAACAGGAAGAAGAGGAACAGGACGAAGCAGTGAAGAAGAGGAAGAAGAGGAAGAGAAAAAGGAGGAGGAGGAAGAGAGGAGGAGGAGGAAGGAGGAAGAAGAGGAAGAGAAAAAAGGAGGAAGAGGAAGAAGAGGAACAGGAGGAAGGAGTGAACAAGAGGAAGAAGAGGAAGAGAAAAAAGGAGGAAGAAGGAGGAAGGAGGAAGAAGAGGAAGAAGAGGAAGAGAAAAAGGAGGAAGAGGAGGAAGAGAAAGAGGAGGAAGGAGTGAAGAAGAAGAGGAGGAGGGGGGATGAGGTCAGTCCTACCTGAGGGCTTCGGGCTGCTTTCAGCCCCCCTCCACCGAGAAACGGGCACCAGAGTTGGGCTGGAGGAAGGGGGAGAGGAGGGGGGCAGGAGCTGGGCTGCCCCTCCACCTGTCAAGGGCGGTCAAAGCACCCCAATCCTTGGGGTGTCTTTTGGAGGGGGATCCAGCCCAAACTGTCCCCCCAAACCTCCCCTGCACCATCGGTGGAGGTTTTTTGAAGAAGAGGCTGGAGAGCCGTTTGTCCGGAATAGTAGAGAGCCTCCTGCCCTGAGCAGGGAATCGGACTAGATGACCTCTAAGATCCCTTCCAACCCTGTGATTCTGCCTTCTAAAAGCCAGTCCCATCCTTCGGTGGGCCCCACATTCCCATGTGTTTGGATGGGGTCCCTGTGCCCAAAGGCCGGTCCCAAGGGGGAGGGGGCACCATGGGGTAAAAGTAGTGGATGGGGGGGTGATGTGCCCCCCCCTCTCGCCCCAAGCTCAACCCTTGGTGACTTGATCCAGGCTCCCTTAGGGCCCCCAAAGCCATCCGCCCTCAGGACCTAACCTCCATTCCTTCCTCCTTGATAAATTTCATAGAATGACAGAATTGGAAGGGACCTTGGAGGTCATCTAGTCCAACCCCCTGCTCAAGGAGGAGAGTCTACTCCAAATATTAGCCTCTACCTGGGATCGAACTCACAGCCTCCAAATATTAAACTGACTGAGGCTGCCATGGGGAGGGAGGGGAGGGGCCACCGGGTGGGGGGGGCGTGGCCAGCCAGAAGTTACTGGTTTGTTGACCCATGCCAGATCCTTTGCTACCGGGTCGCCTGAACCGGTGTGAACCGGCTGAATCCCACACCACTGGAGTGGGATTGAGTTGGCCACGCCCACCCAGGTTTTGTGGCTCCCGGTGTTTTCTGTGGGCAAACGGGTCCAAAAAGCTCTTTTGAATGTTTCAGGTTACAGGCCCCTGGCCTAGAGAGGAATCTCTTTGGGGTGGGACGGTCTTCTGGCCCGAGAAAACTTTGCAACTGTCAAGAGAAACAGACGTCCAAGGGTGATCAAAGGGTCCCAGCCCTGGGATTTTCAACAAGGAGGGAAAGCTGGGGCTTTTATTCTTATTATTCTTATTTTAAAAATGTATATATATCTTGGGTTTCCCAGGGCTTTCAGGTTCCTTTTGGGTGGGTGGGCTGAGAAGGGGAGGGTATGAATTTAAAGGGCCAGCCCCTTTTTTTTAAAGGGGTTTGCTTCTCCCATCTTTGCCTGCTGTTGTGAGGAGGCTGAAATGAGCCCCCTCTTGTTGGAGCTGATTTGGGAAGGAAAATCAGGAATCCAAGGGGAGGAATTGGGAAGCTGCCTTGCTGAACATATGCCTGGAATGGGGACTTCTAAAGAGATTGTCAGAATTTAATCTTAATACAGAAGCCTCTGGCTTTCCCTGACTGGAAGGACTGTCAGTCGGAGGGAGTAGAGTAGAGGTCCCCAAACTTGGCCGCTTTAAGACTGGTGGACTTCCAACTCCCAGAAGCGGAGCTGGCTGGAGAATTCAGGGAGTTGAAGTCCACCAGTCTTAAAGCGGTCCTTTTTCCTATAAAAGAGCTTCCGCCTCCATTTTTGTCCATAAGGACAGTCCTCCATCAAGTATTTGGCAATCGCAAGAGTCATCGCATTGAGACTTATATACTGCTTTATAATGTCTTTCCAGCCCTCTCTAAGTGGTTGACAGTCAGCCTCCTGCCTCCCCCCCCCACAACAATCGGGGTCCTCATTTGACTGACCTCGGAAGGACGGAAGGCTGAGTCAAACTTGAGCAGGTCAGGAGCAGCCGGCAGCCAGCAGAAATCGCCTGCAGTACTGCATTCTAACCACTGCGCCACCACGGCCAGCTTTCAAAGCTCCAAAGGCCCTGGAAAAAGGGTTACTTATGACTAGCCCTCACACTTATGACCACTGTGGCATGCCCTTGCGACCAAGGGGCTTGGCCGTCGGCCTGTGTTTATGACTGTTGCGGGGTCCTGAGATCCACTGATCTTCTTTTGTGACCTTCCCGGCTGGCTTGGATAACAAATGAGGGAAGCCAGATTCGCCTTGACAACCGTGTGATTCGCTTAAAGACGGCAGCGACTGGCTTACCACTGTCGCAAAAAAAAAAAACCCTAGAAAAACTCATTCAGCAGCCGCTTTACTGAGCAACGGGAATTCTTACTCCACCTGCAGTCATAAGTCAAGGATTCCCTGTCTAATGAAAGGGTGGAGTTTGCTGTGAGGGCAGGGGCGTCGGGGGTGGGGGGTGTCGACAAAGGCAAGATGGCCTTTACGACTGTGTCCTGCCCAGCCCCCTTGCTGCCCCTCGGGGGCTTTTGCTTTTGTGCAAGGTGTGTGTATGTGTTGTGGGTGTCCCTGGGCAGGAAAGTCAGTGGATGTTTTACACAGGCGGAGCAAACACAACCCTGTGACGGCCTATTTGGCAGGAACCATCTCACCGTCCCAAAGACCATCGCAAAGCGCAGGGCAGAAGTTGAAGGTCTAGTAAATGAATCCCCCCCCCTTTTTTTTTTGAGAGGGGAGGGAAAAGAGAGAGAGAGAGAAAGAGAACATCCGTTGGAAACCCTTCATAGGTGTTACGTTTCCAAATGAAAGAGAACCTTTAATAGGAAGTTATATTGGGAATCAACAACTTATTCTCCCCGGCAGAAGTAAACAAGGAGCTTTCAGCCAGGCCTCCTCCTCCACCCGTGGGCTCTGCGACCGCCACACACACCCCCCCCCGTCCCTGCCCCAGGGAAGGATGCGTTTGCTTGAGGATACAAACCCCTTTGTTCCTGAGTTTGTTTCCGCTTTGCCTACGTGAGGTTCCAGAGTTCTGGAATCTTTGAAAATTGTATTTTTTATTTATTTCTCACATCCCTTTTATTTTTTTTAAATCACCTCTCTCGCACTTGGCTTCCTACTTTTCTGACGGAAACAGTAGATGGATAGAGAGATATTATGCAAGAGAAGCTTTAGATAGATAGATAGATAGATAGATAGATAGATAGATAGATAGATAGATAGACAGATGGATGGATGGATGGATGGATGGATAGATAGATAGATAGATAGATAGATAGATAGATAGATAGATAGATAGATAGATAGATAGATAGATAGATAGATAGATGATAAATAGGAAAGAAAGAGAAAGAAAGAAAGAAAGAAAGAAAGAGAAAGAAAGAAAGAAAGAAAGAAAGAAAGAAAGAAAGAAAGAAAGAAAGAAAGAAAGAAAAAAGAAAAGAAAAAAGAAAGCTTTATTGACCAAGGGTGATTGCACACACAAGGAATTTGTCTTGGTGCAAATGCTCTCAGTGTACATAAAGAAAAGGCACGTTCATTAAGAATCAAGAATCGTAACGTACAACACTTAATGATAGTCATAGGGTACAATCAGCAATCAAATCATACTAGGAAACAGTCAATATAAATCGTAAGGATTCAAGCGACAAAGTTACAGTCCTACAGTCACAAGTGGGAGGGGATGGGTGATAAGGAGGAATGAGAAGATTAATAGTGATAGGAGTGCAGATTTTGTCAATAGTTGGACAGTGTTGAGGGAATTATTTGTTTAACGGAGTGATGGCCTTCGGGGAAAAACTCCGAAAAACTTTGCAG
The DNA here is from genome assembly GCF_049901715.1 of Pseudonaja textilis. Taxonomy (NCBI): domain Eukaryota; kingdom Metazoa; phylum Chordata; class Lepidosauria; order Squamata; family Elapidae; genus Pseudonaja; species Pseudonaja textilis. The sequence continues at coordinate 52,475,074 of NC_141997.1, forward strand.
GTTACACTGAGAGCTTCTGCACCCGAGACAGATTCCTCGAGAGTCACATCACTCTCGGCCAAATAAAGTATATTCTCTTCTGTTATTCTATTCTGTAATGTAATGTAATGTAATGTAATGTAATGTAATGTAATGTAATGTAATGTAATGTAATATATATTCTATTCTATTCTATTCTATATTCTATTCTATTCTATTTATTCCATTCCTATTTCTATTCTGTTCTATTCCTTATTCTATTCTATTCTATATTCTATTCTATTCCTTATTCTATTCCATTCCATTCCTATTTCTATTCTATTCTTATTCTATTCTATTCTATTCTATTCTATTCTATTCTATTCTATATTCTGTTCTGTTCTATTCTATTCTATTCTATTCTATTCTATTCTATTCTATTCTGTTCTATATTCTATTCTGTTCTGTTCTATTCTATTCTATTCTATTCTATTCTATATTCTGTTCTATTCTATTCTATTCCTTATTCTATTCCTTATTCTATTCTATTCTATTCTATTCTATTCTATTCTATTCTATTCTATTCTATTCTATTCTATTCCTTATTCTATTCCTTATTCTATTCTATTCTATTCTACTCTGCACCAGTAGCATACCCCCATTGCCCGGAGGCAGCCTATCTTGTCCCAGTTCAATGGAGTCCTTCCCAAGCGGTGATGGGGGAAAGGCCCCGTTCCTCAAGAGGAGGGAGGAAGATACGGGAGGAAAGCACCCAGTGGGCCAGACTTGCTAGCCTTCAAAGGTCCCTCCGAACTCTGTTAATCTGTTTTAATTTAATCTCCTATCCTGTGGATAGACCAGCTCCACAACCACAGTCCTTTCAGCAGTTCCGAGAAGGCTCCACACCCATTTGTACCCCTCAGGTGACCCCGAGGACACAGAGATAAACCTCCAAGTGCCCTCAAGGGCTCCCTCAAAGGATGCAAATGACCAGCTCCCTGCAAGGAGTAGAAATCCTTCCCTTCCCCATCCCCCTCCAGTCAGAACTGAAGAAGCTCCTTGGATGAGAAGAGAAGCGTCTTCAGAAAAGTCCAGCTGACTTTTGGGGGGAAAAGTCCCTTGGGGACCACCCTGGCCTGGATGACGGAGGATCTCCCTCCATCTGAGGGTCGTAGCTTCCCCTCCGATCCAACGTTCGGGTCGGAGGGATCCTCTGTGCCAGGAAAAGATCCAATTCCTCCTGGATGGTTTTCATTTATTCCCTGCCATGTTGCCAAGAGGACTTGTGCTGCACAACCACACACTTCCCCTTCTGGCTGCAGGACCCCCTTCCCATTGCCAGCTCGCCTGACAGGTGGCAATAGCTGAATACCAATGAAAGCAGACTCTGTGTGTGTGTGTGTGTGTGTGTGTGTGTGTGTGTGTGTGTCTTTGGGCAGAGGTTCGGCTAGGAGGAGGGCTGTGGGATCCCAGAGAACGCCTGCCTGCCTGCCCGCCCTCTCCCTCCCGTTGGAAGCCTTGCGTTCCAAGTCAGGGGTTGCCCTGCCCCCCTTTGCCTGAATCAAACATTCAGCGCCCCAATCTCCCAGGTCACCCCAAGTGTCAGGTGGCGGCAGTTTCTCAGGACTACAAAAACAGCGGAGAGCCGGGAGAATCCTGGGAGCCAAGGCAGGCCAGGTTTGCATGGAAGGCACCAAGGGTGACGGCTTGACTGCCGGCAGCACAATGGCTCCATCCAAGGAGCTTTCAGGGGGGATCCAATGTAGCCTGGGCTGGCCCTGGCCGCTCACCCCACCCCCACCCTGCCCCTCCAGGGCTGCTGAGGAGGAGGGGAGGAGGAGGAAGAGAAAGTGGAAGAAGAAGAAGAAGAAGAAGAAGAAGAAGAAGAAAGAAGAAAGAAGAAAGAAGAAGAAGAAGAGGAGAAGAAGAGAGGAAGGAGGAGGAGGAGGAGGAGGAGGAGGAGGAGGAGGAGGAGAGGAGGAGGAGGAGGAGGAGGGAGGAGGAGGAGGAGGAGGAGGAGGAGGAGGAGGAGGAGGAGGAAAGGAAGGAGAAGGAAAAGAAGCAGAAGGATAAGGAGGAGGAGGAGGAGGAAGAAGAAGAAGAAGAAGAAGAAGAAGAAGAAGAAGAAGAAGAAGAAGAAGAAGAAGAAGAAGAAGAAGAAGAAGAAGAAGAAGAAGAAGAAGAAGAAGAAGAAGAAGAAGAAGAAGAAGAAGAAGAAGAAGAAGAAGAAGACTGTGGGGTCCTGGGTGCTCTCTGAGTGGTGGTTGTTTTCTTGCAGATGTTTCATTACCTAAACTAGTGTAGGTAATTTAGAGGAGGAGGAGGAGGAGAAGGAGAAGAGGATGATGAGGGGGAGGAAGAGGAAGAGGAAAAAGAGGAGGGGGAAGAGGAGGAGGAAGAAGGAGAAGGAGGAGAAAGAGGAAAAGAGGAAGAAGAAGGAGAAGGAGAAGAGGAGGAGGGGAGGGAGGGAGAGGAAAAGAGGAGGAGAAGGAGAAACAACCCCTGTTGGGAAAACACACCTCCGAGATGCCCTCTCAGAAAAGCTGCTCTTAGCCAGACAAAAGCCACTTTATAATCTGCTGATTGGGCCTCGTTGGGGGAGGCGGACTCGCACCCCCCTCGTTCCCCTCTGGGCTAATGAAGACGTTTCCCGCTTCCCGTCCAAGCACCACAAGGGGCTCCTGTCCTTCCCCGGAGACCATTTGACATCTTCATCCCCTTGGCGGGAGGAGGAAGCGCTTCCTCTTGGGCGGAGAGCAGGGGGCCTTCCGGGGGTCTCGTTCACGGCAGGAGGAGGAGGAGGAGGCCTCGGTTTGGGACCGGGTGGGAGTGAGCGAAAAGGAGTTTGCGTTTGTCTGGATGGCCTCAGGGTGCCCTTATCAACAGCACCGTAGAGAAGGGAGGCTTTCATCCCCTTCTCCGGGTTTTATTTGGGGAAATGTCCTCCTGCGAGGTCCCCAGCGTTGGGGCAGCCCATTTTAATCTATCTCCCTCTGAGCCTCTGATGTTCCCGTTTAAATGCATCCCTAAAGCAAAGAGTCCCTGGTTTAAGGGACTACGTTGAATTCAAATGTGCGTTCAGAGCAAAGCTGTGACAATCTCTTTTAAAAACTCTTTCCCCCATTTTCAGAACCAGTTTGTTGTCAGGTATCTTAAGGGAGGGATTACGCTCTGCTCCAGTAATCCCGCTGTGAAGTCGAGCAGCCCCCAGGAACCAGTTCAGTCTAATGGGAATCGGTGGGGATTTAAGTGAGCCAGTCAGGAGCATCAGGGCGGCAGGTAAGGTGACTTCTTTGGCTCGAGATCTTTGCCCCATCCTTTGAAATGGTCTTGAAAATGACTCCAGAGTAGAAATCTGGACCACAACGCAGGATTTAGGCAGAGTTCAGTGCTTGACTCCCGGAGGTTTCGTCACCGTACTGGGTAACCTCTTCAGCGCAGTGAGGTTTGGTAACGAAACATCTGCACGGAGGAGAAGCCACCACCTAAATCTGCAACCGAGCTAGGAATATTCTCTACAATTGCTAACAACATCAACTATTTCGTTAGAAATGCCTTATTCGGTACCTCTTTACCCTGCAATCTGAAACGGTTTCTTTGGATCGATTGCCAATTTTCACGTTCCCCGAAAGAGGAAGAGCTGCCCTATAATTATGTTATCGCTCTCCAGTTACATCATCTCCGTACAACCAGAGTTGTGTTTGTACTTTGTCAATTCTCAAGTTACCAGGGCTGTGAACTGAGCTCTTTTCTAGGTGTAGAATACAATCGAATTCTTTCAGAATAGAATGTACTTATTTTATTTTGTCAAGCGATTATAAGATAATAGGTATAAGTATGGTTATGAATACATTTCTTTCTAAAAGTCACTGGCTTTGGTTTCCATGACTTCTCGGGCCTCCTTGCTTTCTGTTTTTTGTTTTTCTTTTTAAGTTCTTATATCTCTGGGTGTGTGGCTGAGAGATCAGCAGATTTAACCCTTTGTGGGATCTACTTTGATCTTTTCTGGAGCCCCCCAAGTAGGCGAAGCCCCGGGAGATGAAGCGGAGGTGGAATTAGAGAGTTTCGGATCCCAGGAGCTGGTTCCAGCCACGTGAGAACCGAGTGCACCCCAAGTCCTTCCATCCAAACGGTTTTCACTGCAACAGGTGAGTTTGGAGGGAGGTTACAGGATTGATAATAAAGGTAAATAAGGTATAAGGAAATTGTTTGCTGGTGAAGCTGATAGTTCAGCCCAGCATTGTGATCAACACTCGTGCACCCTGGACTAAGTGTGAGATTCACACACTTGTGCCATAAAAATATGCTATTAATGTGGCTCAACACCACCACTTTTACTCTGATGGACTAGAAAAGTAAGATAGAGACGGGAAAGTAAATAACTTTTTTTATTCTCAGTCATTCTTTTATTAGTGTCAGCTAGGAAATAACAAGCCGACTGACCAAGATTCGATGTGTTCTACAGAACAAAGACCCCTCCCCTAGGGTGGGCAGGGGAGGCATTTTGGATCTGACATGACCACGCTTGCTGGTTAGCTGTGCATCCTCGTGAATATCCCGGTTTGCGTTTTGCTTGCAGAATATGGTTCTCTTGTATGAGAGTGAGACAGAGAGAGAGAGGGAGGGAGGGACGGAGGGAGGGAGGGAGAGAAAGAGAGAGAGAGAGAAAGAGAGAGACAGAGACAGACAGAGAAACAGAGAGAGAGAGAAAGAGAGAGACAGAGACAGACAGAAAGAGAAACAGAGAGAGAGAGAGAGAGACAGAAAGAAAGAAAGAAAGACACACACACACACACACACAGAACACAAAGCCTTCTGCTGATATCTCCATTTCTGAACGGATGACCATGTTGCACAGCCCTCTCTGGGCCTAGCATCAACCAGCTGCTTCTCAGCAACCTGCATTCACACAGCAACTGCCGGAAAGTCCTTCAGCTGCCTAATGTTCTGCAGGCTTGTAAAACCAGAATGACAGAGTTGGAAGGGACCTTGGAGGTCTTCTAGTCCAACCCCCTGCTCCATCAGGAGACCCTACACCGTTTCAGACAAATGCCTGTCCATTTTCCTCTTGGAGCCCTCCAGGGATGGAGCCCTCCACAATTTCTGAAGGCACCAGGGTGCATTCCTCCTGGCACCGGCTACGTTACATGGCGTGCAGAAATGCCATGGGAAAGACCACCAGCTCAGTCACACAGAAACCAACATTGTTGCCCCCTGACCACTGGCTCAAGAGGGTGGAAAGGGCCAAAGAAGGACCAGCAGAGGACCTGAGGCCAATGTCCACCAGCATCTCAGAATCTGCCCGCATTTCTTCTGTCTGATACCTCCAATATATATGAGTATGTTGTGGGTTCTGTGCTTTATACACGTACAGCTTTTAAAGAAAGGGGTTGTGTTTCCTTTTCCTCACAGTCCTGTGGTCAATCTACATATATATATAAAAGCGAAATACCCCTCACGCATCATCACAAAATCTCCAGAACCGTAAAGCCTACAAACTTGAAATTTGGCACGTGGCTTCTAGGGACTCATTAAGAAAGGATTTTGATAAATGATCCTCAGAGCATTTAGAGTATTTCCTAATATTATTATTATTATTAACACGCTCTGATGCTAAGGAGTTCTACTCCCCCTCCCCACCTGAAAAGAAATATCTTCCAAAGGCAAAACACAAGCAGGGGAGTTTCAGTTTCAGAGCACCAAGCAGCTTTAGTACAAAACAGTTGAGCTAAGCCATGCCCAGGCTCCTTGCTGTCTCCTTGCTCACACAGCAAATACTGCTTCAGTTTCCAAACAGCCCACAACTCTCTCGCACACTGACAGGACTCTAGCCAGATGAATGCTGATGGATGCTGGGAGGCAGAGGCAAATTTCCCCCCCCCCTTATTTTCCTCCCCCCAAACTAAGCCCGATCACATCGTTTCGTAGCGAAGCTCAGGGATCCAGCTAGTTCCTAATATATGCAAGCTGTATTTCTCTCCAGATAAATGTGTTTAGAGCCACCCTCTAAAACCTAGAAGTCAGATTTAGTAATATTTAGGTATTATTAGATAGATTTAGTGATATTTTACTGGAGTCATCCCAGATGGCTTGAAATTACAATCCTTCCTCCAAGCAACGTCCTTATCTTGCTCTTCTGGTTTTTCAGGAAGATAGCAGACTATTTTTATAATCCAGAACATTCCAACAAAGCCACGCCCCTGTTTAATAAAACAAGGAAACACACAGCGAATAGTTATCTCCGAAACGTGACAGCCACCCCAACAGATATAAGGACTCCGGAGGCAGTTTGGAGGACGGCAAATTCTGTGCCTTTAAGGGACTCTTGGCTTGACTGAATTCCACCTATTTGTCATTGAGGGAATATATTTACACAGACCTTCGTGTGTGCATTGCACACCCACACATACGCACAAGCACACGTTCTACCTGCTTGAGCAATGGGCGTGCAAAGAAAAAAACCCCAAAGAGAGGAGATTGTTGAGAAAACGCAACAACCTGCAATCTTAGAAGGTATAATTGTGTAGCTGCCTTAGATGGTCTCTAGGACACCCAGCAACAATTAGGGGAAAAAGGAGACTTTAGCTGCAGACGTTGGACCTTTCAAGAGACCGGGGCCTCTTTTCAGACAGCTCCCAGGATCCTCATGGTGGGTCCCTTTCACCAAGGTGACCCTGTAATAGTATACAAGAAGGTTCTGGGGGCAAGTAGGACCCCCAAACCCCCTCTCTCTACCCTGCCCATGAATTAGAAGTTGTTCTTCCGGCTCTGCGAAGTACCTTTTGTATCCTACCACACAGCACCGTGAGAGTTGTGAGTGTGGCCTTTGGAACGATGGTTACCCTCCCTCCCTTCCTTCTTTCCTCCCTCCCTCCTTCCTTTTTTCTTGTCTCCTTCCTTCCTTCCTCTCTCCCTCCCTTCTTCTCTCCTTCTCCTTTCCTTTCTTCCTTCTTTTCTTCCTCCCTCCCTCATTTTTCCTTCCTTCCTCCCTCTCTTTTCTTTCTCCCTTCCTTTTTCTTCCCTCCTTCCACCGTCCCTCCCTTCTTCTCTCCCTCTCCTTTCCTTCCTTCCTTCCTTCCCTCTTTTCCTTCCTTCCTTCATCATCCATCCATCCATCCCCCTGCTATCTTCCTTCCTTCCTCATCCATCCACCTAACCATCCCCCTGCCATCTATCTTCCTCCCTTCCCAAACAACCTGATGTCCCTCTGCCCATTACAAAAAGAAGAAGAAAGCCCAGGTGGAAACAGAGACGGCCGGGTGTTTGCAGAGTTGCCCTGGGAGGAAGCAAAGGAGATGCTGCCTCTTTTGGATGAGCACAGGGTGCCCCATCAATCACTGGGGTGAAAGCTGCCTCCTGCTGTGGCATCACAAACTGCAGCGCCCATCCCCAGGGGCCAGGGCCAGGTCACAGCTCCACAGGGGCGGCTGCTTTGGTCAGACTGACCGGTTTGGTATGGAGGGGGCCGAAGCTGGCTTCAGGCTTCCTTTCAGAGGCCCAGGACTGGTAGTGTGTGTGGGGGGGAGGTGTCTGGAGCGCCCCCATTTCTCCACCTCGGGGACCAGCCCGGCAGGCTCTCCTTCAAGGGCCTTTCAAGGATTTCTCCCCTTCGTGAGATTTCCTGGGGAAATTCTGCTGCTGTGAACCCGAGGATGACGTCGCAGGCTCCGGCCTCTGCCTTGCCCCCCAGTCGCTTAATACCCATGGCTGATGACCCCCCCCCGTGGCCTTCCCCTTCATTGAGCCAGGAAGGGCCGGCTTGATGGGGGAAGGTGACCCCAGCCGAGTCTCGGGCTGAGCCCCCCACAATGGGGCCGCTCTCAATGGGCCCTTCAGCCCCCCTTGCCCTGCAGACGGCGATCCTGCCCGCATTCTCTCTCCCCGCGGCAGATCTCGGGACAAAGGCCAGCCTCTCTGGGGGATGCCATGGCGGGGGTTAGGCAACTTTTGTTGGCCAAATACCCATTGCGACTCCTTTCCCCAGCAGGGAGCCGGCCTTCTCAGCTGGGGCCGGCTGTCTTGGGGGGCAGGTTCGGTCCCCTCCGCCTGGCTGGAGAGTCCCAGAGCTGCCAAGGTCATCCCCCACCTTGGTCTCCACAAGAGGTATCCTTCTCAACTGTCCACTAAGACCTCCACACGGCCCCCGGGACGCTGTTTATTTTATTTATTTATTTATTGGATTTGTCAATTGCTTACAAGATAATAAGTATAAGTATAAACAGGAGTAAGAATACAGGAAATAGGTACGAATAAATGGGGACAATAGGACAGGGACGGGAGGCACGAGGGTGCACTTATGCATGCCCCTTGCAGACCTCTTGGGAATGGGGTGAGGTCAACAGGGGATAGTTTGAGGGTAAAGTGGGGAGGGGGGGTTAGAGGATGTAACAACAGAGTCAAGTAGTGAGTTCCAGGCATTGACCACTCGGTTGCTGAAGTCGTACTTTCTGCAATCGAGTTTGGAGTGGTTAACATTGGGTTTGTATCTATTGTGTGCTCTTGTATTGAAGTAGTCATTGACTGGTAGGACATTGTAGCGGAACATTTTGTGTACTACACTTAAGTGCAACCATAGGTGGTGTAGTTCTAGGTTGTCCAGGTCCGCCTGGTGGTGGAGGGTATTCTGTTGCGAGCAGAGGAGTGTAGTATTCTCCTCGTGAACTACTTCTGGACTCGCTCGATTGTCTGATATGCAGTGTGGATTCCACACAGATGAGCTGTATTCGAGTATTGGTCCCTGTATTGAATCCCTGGACAGCACATTGGTTGTGCTAAGGGGTGAGGGGAAGATGCCTGAGAGACTCAGTGCACATTAGGCACATGTAATGTTGTTTACAGGTAGTCTTTGACCTACAACAGTTTATTGATTTAGTGATGGTTCCAAGTTACAAGGCTGGTGGAAAAAGTGACTTAGGAATGTTTTTTGCACTGATGACCATTGCAGCATCTCCACAGTCACATGATCAAAATTCAGACCACTGACCAGTGACCCAGATTTATGACTCCGACTCGTATTTATGACACTTGCAGGGTCCCGGGAGTCACCTGATCTCCTTTTGCAAAAGAAGGAAGAATCGTGAAGAATTTGTTCCGGCCGTTTTTGTTTGGACCAAAATATTGGATTTTTCTATAGTCTCAGAAGTGGCAAAAGGATTCTGGGAGGGAGGGAATCCCCACTAGCTGAGCCTCCGAGGTGAAGGCCCTTCTATGGAATAATTCATACCCCCATATAAACCAGTGGTGGTATTCGACCGTTTTGGCCCAGTTCTACAGAGCCGGTAGTGCCAATGAGCAGCAGAGACTGAACTGGCTCTCTCCACCATTCTGCCTTTGGGCCCACCTGCCCACCTGGGCTCCCACTCTCACCTTTATCCTCTGAATTTGAAGCGGGGCTGCTTTGCGTGGCGCAGCCGAGTGCCGCGTGGCAGCTGCTGAAGCGACCGGGAGAGCGCAGGCGAGTTGGAATGCCTCTGCGCCTGTGCAAAGTGCTTGTTTGGTGCACGCGCGAAGTGTGTGTACGCGTCCAAAGTGCCCATCAAGCCACACCCACCAAACCGGTGGTAAAACTTTTTGAATCCCAGCACTGCATAGAACATTTTTTTTCTCAATTTTGTCCCCTCAAATTAGGACTTGCAAGGATCAAAAAAAGAAAAAAAAAAGAGCCATCATTTGATGGTGCTCCTAATTCAACCCCATCCTCAAATCCTCAAGTGAGACTTGAGAGCCAGAACTTCAACTTCACTTTGAGTCTCATTCCACCCCCAGCCCCCACCCACAAATATTTGTTTCGTCTGACTTGACTAATGGCTTCTTGTGCTTTTTCTGTTTTGGCTTAAAAATCTGCTGCTGTGATGAACAGCCATTCAAGGGTAGCCGGTCCCGTCCACGATGGGTGTTCCTGCGTTTTATTGTTTGTTTCACCTCATTGGAAACAGCTGGGGTGTGACATTCAGCATGCCTCCAGCTGGCCTTTGCAAGGGTGGAGCGTTTTTATTTTCTCAGAGTTTACTTTGGCCCTTGGCGTCCAGAGATTTACACGGTAGTCCGGAGCTGCATCCCTGGCGCTGAGGGGCCGGGCACTCTGGACTCATCCCCTTATACAGTGGAGGTTTTGCTAGACAGAGTGTCTTGCTGGGTGGCTAAAGTTAGCCAAAACCACACAGAGCTCACTCTGTTAACTGTCACTCTGTTTACTTCTTGTTTCAACAAACCAACCTGAATCCCAAGTCCAGAAGAATAAAACACTAAACATGAAGTCCTTCTTGAGGAGCTGTCTCAACAATGAGTTACAATGCCACCTACGTCAACGCTGAAAACCTTGTTGAGACCATCGGCACGTCATGGGCCTTAATTTAGCATGCCTCCGTGGCTGAGATGGCCCCTATAGAATGTATATCGTCTCTCTGGGGGCGTATGCATCGCCTCAAGAGGGCTGAGGGAGCATTGTTCCTTTCCGTGCGTCTGATTTCGATCAGGCACAGGGTCAGTGCATTTCTGAGGAGTCTCCAGCCTAGTTGGTGTCTCCGTTCAAGCGTGAATGAGAAGCGCCTTTCGGGGAACACCTTGGCCCCCTCTTCACAATGAAGACCACAGACTTTGGTTTAGGGGCCCATCAGCAGAGCAGAGGAGAGATGTGGTTCATAGACAGCCCTTGAAGTTAACCAGATAAGAGGGAGCCCACGGGTCTTCTGAATGGAGGTGGATGGAGACAGGAGTTCTGTCAAGAGGTGCCATAGGCAGTGCCAGAGAAGAGAATTAGAATTAGAATTAGAATTAGAATTAGAATTAGAATAGAATAGAATAGAATAGAATAGAATAGAATAGAATAGAATAGAATAGAATAGAATAAGAAAGGAATAGAATAGTATAGAATGGAATGGAATGGAATAGAATAGAATAGAATAGAATAGAATAGAATAGAATAGAATAGAATAGGATAGGCTAGGCTAGAATAGAATAGAATAGAATAGAATAGAATAGAATAGAATAGAATAGAATAGAATAGGAAAGGAATAGAATAGAATAGTAGAATAGAATAGTACAGAATAGAATAGAATAAAATAGAATAGTAATAGAATAGAATATAGAATAGAATAAGAAAGGAACAGAATAGTATAGAATGACATGGAATAGAATAGAATAGAATAGAATAGAATAGAATAGAATAGAATAGAATAGAATAGAATAGAATAGAATAGAATAGAGAAAGAATAAGAAAAGAATAGAATAGAATAGAATAAGAATAGAATAGAAAATATACTATAGAATAGAATAGAATAACAGAGTTGGAAGGGACCTTGGAGGTCTTCTAGTCCAGCCCCCTGCTTAGGCAGGAAACCCTGTACCACTTCAGACAAAACGGTTAGCCAATCTCTTCTTTAAAACCTCCACTGTTGGAGCATTCGCAACTTCTGGAGGCAAATTCTCTTCCGCCGGTGGGCTGTCCTCCCTGTCAGGAGATTCCTCCTTCATTCTAGGTTGCGTCTCTCCTCGGTGAGCCTCCACCCGGTGCCTCTTGTCCACCGCCTCCTGTTTCCTAGCCCGGTGCCTTAACCGCTGCACCAAACGGCCTCTCTTTTAAGTGTCTTTTTTAAGTGTCTTTCACCATCTTTTAAGCGGCTTTGAAGTTGAGAATGCTTACTCTGAAAAGGCGCATAATTCTTCTGCTGCAGAAAAAGGAGCCATTTGAAAAACAAGGGTCAGAAAATCTCTGGCCAGGAACAACCTGATGACGAAGAACATTGAAAGGCTAGATCAAAGCAAGCTAGACTGAGCCACATGGGCTACAGAGTCCTTAGGAGAGCCGGCCAGGTTTGGGTGCTCCTCTTGAACTGGACCGGTTCAATTCTTGGGGTGGAGGGCCAGAGCTGACCCGGGGTTGAGTTAAGGTGTGGACACTACACTAGAGTTTAGATGTTAGTTTAGACCCGTGTTTCTCGAGCTTGGAGATGGCTGGACTTCAACTCCCAGGATGGCCCAGCCAGGCGGGAGTTGCCAAGGTGGAGAAGGCCACCTTGTTCACAGGTGAGTTCAGGTAGCAGGTGCTTCATTTCCAGATGTTTCCTTACTCTCTTTGGCATTCAGGGGTGAGAAGAGGGGCGAATGTCGTCTCATTTGAGGGGCTGCCACAAAGAAGGGGGGGTCGAATTATTCTGCAAAGCCCCTGAAGGCAAGACCAGAAGCAGTGGGTGGAAACTCACCAGGGAGAGAAGCAACCTGGAATTAAGGAGAAACTTCCTCACAGGGAGGGCAATTAACCACTGGAACAACTTGCCACCAGAAATCATAAATGCTCCATCGCTGGAGGTTTTTAAGAAGGGACTGGACAGCCACTGGTCTGAAATAGTATAAGTTCTCCTGCTCGAGCAGAGGGCTGGACTAGAAGACCTCCAAGGTGCCTTCCAGCTCTACTGTATTCTACCCTATTCCACTCTATTGTAGTTCGTGTCTGAAACAACTGGGCTGATTTCAGCGGATTGAGCTTGAAGGGCAGAGGAGAAAAATCATTGATTGTTCTCGGTTTAGCTCATTCGTTACAGAATTTGTTACACACACACACACACACACACACACACACACACGCGCGCAACCTCAGAGCTCTGGATCTGTAGAGAAGGAGAAACAATAGCATGAAAGCTTTAGTCATCAAGGTCCACAGAACGGTCAGATCCACGGACTCTGTTGAAATTCCTTTGGGTTTTAAGGATACAAACTCTGTCATTAAAAATCAGGGGCAGTGAGGACGTTGAAATGGCTTCGGTTCCCCCCTGCCCCCTCTTAAGGCTTTCAGTGGGATTTGGGATATCCAGAGACAAGCTAGACCACGTAAGCAGTTACTCATGGTTAAGCGCTTCCTTGGGTTTATTCCTTTCCCTGTTAGGTGCAAATCTGAGCATGAAACAGGCCAACTTTGAGTGGATTTGTGTTCATTCAAGGTGGAGCAGAGGTCCCAGGTGAACCAAACTCACCACCTCTGGCGCTTTCTTCTTCCCTCAAGACTAGGGCTAGGTAGCCGCACCCAAAAGGGATTAAAACAATATTTGGGGTGCTGAGTTTGGTAACATATACTTCAACGGAGAGGGAAAACTGAGAGGTTAAGGAATGTTGGGTTTAGGAGGTGACGGGGTTGAGAACCCCGATTAGACCACCCTCTGTGGACACGTGGCAAGATCATTAGACCCAGGGTTCCCACGCAGCTGACTGAAGGCTGTGGGAGTGTGTTTGTGTCACCTGACACTTAACAGGGATGACTGGGAACCGGAGGAACTGATGAAGCGGTCCAAGAGGGAGTCAAGAGTTGAACAAATAGAACACGAGATAAGCTTTCCTCCTTTCTTGTGTAAACAGTATTTCCCCCTCCCTCCCCCTGAATCAGATTGCGTGTGATCATACGATGGAGGCTGCTTCCTTATTTTAACACCTCCCCCTGTGCAGAGTTAGTCCTGATAAATATTTGAGAGTTGGCTGTCTGGGAAGCAGTGGGGCAGAAATGGACCTGTCCGTGCTGAGCCCGAGCCCAAGTCATTGTCTCAGATCAACCTCCGAGGGCAACTTCTGTTCCAAGAGGTTGATTGCTCTCGTTGTCAGAAAATTTCTCCTTATTTTCAAGTTGATCAGTTTCCCTCCATTATTCCTTGTCTGGCCTTCTGGGGCTTTGGGAGATAGCTTGACCCCCCTCCTCCTCCTCTCTGGGGTAGCCCCTCAAATGTTGGAAGGCTGCTCTCCTGCCTCCCCTGGTCCTTCTCTTCCCTAGACTAGCCAGGCCCAGTTCCTGCAACCGTTCTTCGTATGTTTTAGTCTCCAGTCCCCTCATCATCCTGGTTGCTCTTCTCTGCGCTCTTCCTCAAGATCAGGCATAGCTGGCTGGAGGATTCTGGGATTTGAAGTCCACAAGTCTTAAAGTTGCCAAGTTTGGAAAACCTCTGCTCAAAATCAAGATTCAAAAGAAGGACATCAACCCTACGCAGAGATTGTCCCAGGAAGCCTGTTGAAGGGATGCAAATCTTCTAGTTACAATTCCCAGTTTTGTTCTTGTTCGGGATGCCTTTTGTAGTCTGGAAGAGGGACACCTTCCTATCCAAACGCTGGCTCTTCTTCTCCTTGTTGTTCTTTGTATTATTGCTGTCACATCACAGGGTCCACCATTCTGTATTCCGCCCACCACTTCATCTGGGGGAGGTTGGGGGGGGGCATACAACTACGGCTCTCATGTCTTCATGCAGGCAGTGATTTGGAGACAGAAGTTCCGGCCAGTTTTGAGTCCTGGGGACTCATGGCAACTCCCCAAAGTTTTCTTGGTAATGTTTTTGGGGATGCAGTTTGCCCTTGCCTTCTTCTTCCAAGGGTTGAAGGAGAGGGACTGTCACCAAAGTGTTGTGGTGCCTAAAGCAGGCCTTGGATTCAGGGTCTCCTGGTTTCTAAGCTTGGTGCCCTAACCACTACACCAGATTGTCCCCTCTTACTGCAATGAAGCTGCCTATAGAAACAGGTCAGGCGTTTCAGCTCCTATAGGCTGTGGTGGTGGCCCAGATGATGCAGTATCAGTTTTATATCAGTTGTGGGGTCCTTGGTGCTCTCTGAGCTTGGCTGTTTCCTTGCAGACATTTCGTGACCTCACTAGGGAACGTCATCAGCCTAGCTGGCAGTTGGGTTATGAAACGTCAGCAAGAAAGGAAGCAAGCCCAGAGCGCACCAAGGACCTTTCCTTTGAACACTGAGCTACAAATGTTCTCCTTTATTGGTTATATATCAGCTGCATTTGCTGAGCAAAGCTGAGGTCAAAAGGCTGGCACTGATCTTCAGATAAGAGAATAACAGAGTTGGAAGGGACCTTGGAGGTCTTCTAGTCCAACCCCCTGGTCCTGAAGGAAACCCTATGCCAGTGCAGACACATTACTGTCCAATCTCTTCCCGTGTAGGAGCAGTCACAACTTCTGGAGGCAAGTTATTCCACTGATGAATTGTTCCCACAGTCAGGAAATTTCTCTAGGTTGGTTTTCTCCTTTATTCCGCCTTCTGGTGCTTTGGAGAATAGCTTGACCCCTTCCTCTTCTTTGGGGCAGCCCCTCAAGTATTGGAAGACTGCTCTCATGTAGTCCCTAGTCCTTTTTTTCACACGCCCAATTCCTGCAACCGTTCTTCATATGTTTACCGCCCCTTAATCATCTTCGCTGCTCTTCTCTGTATTGTTTGTAGAATCTCAGCATTTTATATATCATAGCAACCAAAACGATGCCATATCCCAAGTGTGGTCTTCTTCTCATGTTAACCTGTGCAGCCAGATTACTAGCAAAGCCCCAAACAAGTCTAAGCACCACCCAAAGCATTAACCGTGGTTACAGGGCCTCCACTTGGGTATCAAGAAGGACAGCCGGATTGGGTTCTGTTCGAAAAACTGCCCTTTTCCAGCTCTGGAACCTCATTTAATACCTTTCCTGACATCTTTTTGGCACACCTTAAAATGGATCCAGGCTGCTTTTAACTGAAAGAGGAAACAATGCCTGTTTTGTCATTACTGGCCTTGAAACGGAATGATATGTATGGCTTACAGTTTAAAACAAAGTCATTTGTCTTTGAAGTCTGATAATGCTGTTCCTTTTTCTTTTTTTTTTTTTTTTTTTTGGCCTTCTTGGAGCTGCTGCTATTTTTTTCCACTGTTTTTTGTGAATTGCCAATATGAGTTTACCAAACTTCAAACGCTTCAGCGTGATTTTCTCTTCAGACCTGTTTTCCTTTCCTAAAGGAGGTTGCAGGTGTGCCCAGTTGAATCCATGTCAACTAACTGGAAAGAAATGCTTTGGTTTACTTTGTGGGAGATTGTTTGTGATTTGTTGTTGCAAATCACCTTGACTCTGGCAAGGTGGCCAACTTTAATCCCAGGGCAAAATCAATCCTCTGAATGGGAAAAACCCCAGAGATTACTTTCTCCCTTAATTCAATAAAAGCTTTTATGGGGATGATAATCTTCTCCAGGCTCACTGTGAACTCCCTGTAATTCTTAAGTCTTTTGCATACACCGTTTTAAAAAAAAACCCAGTCCCTTAAATGATTTAAATATTATATTGTAATGTTTATTTATAATTATAAGGATCCATAATTATAAATAAAAACTTAATATTTGTCATTGTAGTATATTTTAAAAATTAGAACGTGTGTTATAGTGTCCACTGTTTTATGCAGACCACCTAATATAAAAATATTCTGAAAGAAACCTGTATTTTTCTGAGGGTGTGGATTTGCTTGCTTTTATTTCACCATTTTTATCCATTCTCTAAAGTGGTTGTCCTGTTTTGAAAAAGGAGATCAGGCTGGTTTGACACCATTTGTTCTTGATAATTCAACTTTGCTTAGCTGCTGGGTTTCACAACCCACTTGCTAAATTATTTGTCTAGTGTCCATGTCAAGTTGACCAATTATAGACGGGCCGCTCTCCTTTTGAAGACTGGAACAATATTTGGCGATGTGCCATCTTCTGGCACTCTTCCTCTTCTCCCTGGCTTCTTAGAGATCAGAGAAAGAAAGGAGCTTTGAAATGACGTCTGCAAAATCTTTGCTCAGAAGTGGTTTTTATTTCTCCGGTTCCCAATAGTTTTAATGTTCTAATGTAATATTTTTCCTTGTTCTGCATATATTTTATGTAGCAGCCAAACAAGGAAAACCAGACTAAGAAACCCAACACCATGGCTGAAACTGAAAATTTCAACTTGGACCATTTGTGGCCACGTGAGGACTCTAATCTGATGACATGCTTAACTCCGGCCCCTCCCAGCACTGCCGGCTCTTCTCCTCTATAAGTTGATTCTGGGATGCTGCTCCATTGAAGAGAGGACATATAGAAAGAGAAAGAAACATTCAGTTTTGCATCTGCTCCAAGGAAGCAAGTAGCCTGGCCAACAAAACAACAGTACGTATTCTTAGTCTCCCATGGCATTACCCAGAAGTCTTCAGCCACAACCAGCAGCCGTGAAAACCTACATTCTGGGATTAAATATAGCCTTTTTTTCTGCAAGCCTTTTGGAGATCTTGGCTGATTTCTGTTTATGGAGAAAATCCTCCTGAGGCAGAATTCATCAGCATGGCTGGGAATGGGGAAGGCAGCCAAGGCATATACTCCACAAGGTTAACCATGCAGAAAAATATAGAGTTCACACACACAATCCACCACATTAAAACCCCGGGCGCAGTTTCCCACTAGCAAAGTCTGAGAAGACTTCGGGATGCGTTCGTCCGACAATTGTCCTGCTCCAGAATTCCTCGTGTTTTCTCATTGCCTCTTCTCCAGAACTATCCAGAAGAAGATTGAAGATTGTCTTTGAGAAGCTATTTATCTAGGAGAAACTTAGGAGGACGGCTAGTAACTCACCATTTGGGGTTCCCATCTGATTCCAGCCATGCTTGCTTTCCTATAATTGCTTCAAGTTGAGTTTGGGGTCTTTGCTCCCCACAGAGGGGCCAGCAGAACTTAGCACAACCCGCTCCACCTGGGAACACCAGAAGGAGTTTGAATGTCCGGACCAGGAATTGCAAACGGAAGGAATTGGGTGACGGGTTGGCCAAACCTCTATTTGTTGGTCTTCAAATATCCTAGAAAAGTGTTAAATTACTAGATAACTATCAATAGAAGAGAATATTTGTAACTTAGGATTCAACTGTAGGGGGTCTTTAGTATTCTCTGAGCTTGGTTATTTTTTTGCAATGTTTTATTACCCAAACTAGGTAACATGATCAGTGTTAGGAAGGAGTGGGGTTTGGGGATAAGAGGAGGAGGAGGAGGAGGAGGAGGAGGAGGAGGGCTGAGAGGTCCCTTATGTTCTCTGAACTTGGTTGTTTTCTTGCAGACGTTTCATCACCCAACTAGGTAACATCATCAGTACTAGAAGGCAGTGGGGTTTACAGAGAGGAGGAGGACTGTAGGGTCCTTGGTGTTCTCTGAGCTTGGTTGTTGTTTTTTTTGCAAACATTTCATTATCCAACTATGTATCATCATCAGGGTTAGAAGGGAGTGGAGTTGGCTTTCTGTTTATCAGTGTTAATAACAGATTAACAGAGTTGGAAGGGACTTCGTAGGTCATCTAGTCCAACCCCCCCACCGCCCAAGCAGGAGACCCTACACCATGGCCGTCCAGTCTCTTCTTGAAAGCTTCCAGTGATGAAGCTCCCACAATTTCTGCAGGCAACTTCTATTCCATGGATTGAGGATGGAATGGAAAACAGAGTTGGAGGTTGGTGGGAGTATCGTTTTCTTCTAGGTAGTTGTTCCTTGATTGGGCTGCTGTTTACTGCTGGATTGTCTGTCTAAATTAGCAACTCCTTGATTGAGTTATTATTAACTGCTTAATTGTTGGTCTGGTGTTAATCCTTGATGTTAATCCCTCCTTATCTGGGCCTTGATTGCTGGCCAGGAGGCGCTCTGGTCTCCTTGTTTCCTTCTCAGCTATTCCATTGTCTCTTTTGAATGGTATGTAAATGTCGTTTTCAGAGAAGATAAGTATTTCTCAACAAATTAAGCTTTTACAAGGATCCATGTTAACGGCAAGAGAAATGGAAATAAAAATGAATTATAGGACGAAAAAAACAGAGAGTCTGCGAATAAACCTGAGAAGTACTAGTATATAAATTAGAAAAGAGAAAGGAAAGGAAAGATTGCAATAACAAGAGACAAAAAAGGAGCATTTCAACACTATTATTCTAACTTGTATAAATGAAGTGACATCTTTCTGGAGAAAATAGATGAATATCTAACGAAACAAAATTTACCTAGAATTACAGAGGAACAGAAATAAATTATGAATGAACCTATAAAAATAACGGAAGTTTCTGAAGCTATAAAAAGATTATACCAGAATAGTTATTGATGGATTATTAGGTAATTAAAATGTTTTCAGGACGAACCTTTGTTTGTTTGTTTAATTTGTTATTTTTACAAATAATCCAAGATGGCAAACATATCCACCAACACACCAGCCTCCTCCTATTTCCCCCAAAACAACAACCCTGTGAGGTGGATCAGGCTGAGACAAAGTGGCTGGCTCAAAGTCACCCAGAAGGATTTCATACCTAAAGTAGGACTAGAACTCACCGTCTCCTGGCATGGGGCCATGCAGGGGCAACTCGGTAGGCCGTCCTGAGCCCCAGGCTTGGTTGAGCCTCGCTGGGTGATGATGTAATGAAAGGGCTTTGGGCAATTCCTATCTACCTGGAGTAGATCTTCGTTATGTAAAATAGACTGGCCTAGGCCAGAGTAATGGTCCATTAGCAAAGGTGGGGTAGGCTGAGTTTCTGCCTCTTTGAATTTCTACTTTTCTTTTTAGGGGAAATATTCTGCCTTTTTTATATTTCCTAGGATATTTCATTTTTCTAGGAGGGGGGTCGGTGCTAACTTCCTACACTAGCCTGGTGCCTTAACCACTAAACCAGACGCAATGAACTCCATGCTACCAAGAGGAAAGAGGCCAGAGAGTTGAAGAGGCCAGTACCTAAAGGACAAGAACTGACTTTAGCAAGAAACTATAAACTGGGGTGATTGTTGAAGGACTGCAAGTTGTTCACAATGAATCTAGCTGACAGACGAGAAAATCGTTTTGCACGTTTATTCCTGAGGATCAGTATAGATTTTTACTTAAAAGATATTTATTTAAAGGACAATGTGAGAAATATGTTGGACGTTTTGGAATATTTGGAAAAACAAAGGTCATTGGTTTCCTTCGATGCGGAGAAAACCTTTGGTAATTTAAACATGCTTTCTTGTTGCTCAAAGCAGCTGGATGGCCTTGGGCCAACCACCCTTTTTCTTAGCCCTAGGAAGCAGGCAATGGCATTTCTGAAAAACCTTGCCACAAAAACCGCAGTTGCCTGCGGTCAACACTGACACAAAGGCACAAACACACACAAAGGTAGTAGCAACCAGGAAACCCAAAGCTCGAATAACAATATGTGTATGAAATGCCGTGCCTGCTTAGAGTTCTAGTCTCTTAAACCAGGGGTCTCCAACCTTGGCTACTTTAAGCCTGGAGGACTTCAACTCCCAGAATTCCCCAGCTAGCAAAGCCGGCTGGGGAATTCTGGGAGTTGAAGTTTGCCAGGCTTAAAGTGGCCAAGGTTGGAGACCCCTGATATGTTCTTACTTACTTCTAAGCCAACCAAATCAATTGGAACTTACTTCTGAGTAAGTTTCATGCATGTATGGTACTCAGTGATCCGTCTTCAATGTTTGAACAGGCCGCTGTTGTATATTTTTCTCCTACTTTGTCATAAATGCAATGTTGATATTTGTAAGATTTGTGTGTTTTGCCTTTTATTGTCCTTCCTGGCAAACGGTGCCCTCTCTTGAAGCATAAAAGAAGCAGATGGTTTTTCAAAAGTCTAATGATTGTTATTAGAACATTTCTGGAAAATAAACCTGAGCAGCACACCTCGAAGTTGTATAACTGCAAAAGTTGCTTACCAAATGCTCCCTGAACGAAGATGCGAGAGAGAGAGCTTGGAAAAACATGGCTGGGACTGTGCTGCTCATGCACAATTTCACAATCCCACTGCTAGCCTTTCGGGTAATCGGTGGAAGGTAGTTTTCTGTCAAAGGCGGCTTTGTAAAGGCAACTTAATCATGTATTAAAAGTCACATTTCCCTGGCAATGAGTGAGCCAGGCGGCCTCTCACGATAAAGAAAGATCTGAAGGCCTCTCTGTCTTGCTCACAGCTTCCCCTTTCCCTAATTTTACCTTTTCTAGACAAAAAAGGTACACATCGTCAGGAACGCTGCTCACAATGACCTCTTTCTTGCTGGGACTCCAGCCTTGGCATATCCGCCACGTCACGATCGGGCGTGCCTTGAATCCACGTCCTCCCAAGCGGAGTGTGCCTGATACGGGCAGGGCCTCCCAAGGCAACACGCAGGGCTTGTGTAGACCCACAACTGCAACAATGCAAGGAACACCTGGAAGGAGGTCGGGCCAAGGCAACCCAGCCTTGTTGGCAGCAGGTTCTGTATAGAATTAGGGGACAATCAAAAGAGAATCCTGAATGTTTAGATTCCTACAATGATCAGCATCAAGTAATCCTCAACTTATCACCACTCGTTTAAGGACCGTCCAGGGTTACAAAGATACTGAAAGAAGTGACTGACAATCGGTCCTTACGGATGGATGGATGGATAGATAGATAAATAGATGGTAGATGGATGGATGGATAGATGGAAAGAAAGAAAGAAAGAAAGAAAGAAAGAAAGAAAGAAAGAAAGAAAGAAAGAAAGAAAGAAAGAAAGAAAGAAAGAAAGAAAGAAAGAAAGAAAGAAAGAAATAGATAGATAGATGATGGATGGAGAGAGAGATGAAGATCAATAGATAAATGATAGATGGATAGATAGATTGATTGACAGACAGACAGACAGATAGATAGATGATGGATGGAGGGATAGATGAAAGATAGATCGATAGATGGATGGATGGCTGGATGGATGGATAGAGAGATAGAGAGATAGAGAGATAGATAGATAGATAGAAAGAAGCAGAGGTGGTATTCAGCCGGTTCGGACTGGTTCTGGCATACTGGTAGCAAAAATTTTGCCTAGTTCGCAGACCCGGCCAATCCCACCTCTGACTGGGCCTCACCCTTTCCTGCCCTGTATTCCCTTCTGTTTTTAGCTCAGCTGATTAACGCGGCAGAGCGGATTGCCGTGCCTCAGCTGAGCTTGAAAAGCCGCTCAGCTCACCAGTGTTGACGGAGGTTGGGTCTGAGCCATCTGTGCGCATGCAAAGCGCACGTTAGGCGCGCGTGTGTGCACAATTCATGTGTGCACATAGAGCTGCTCGTGGGAAAGCTCATTTGGAAACCCACCGCTGGATAATAGATAGGTATAGATATAGATAGATGAGAGAGAAAGCTTGTTCCCTTGACCTGATAGAGTCAGGATTGGGATGATAGAGCCAGCACCCTGAGCTCCGTGGTTGAGTCAACCGATGGGGAGAATGTCTAGGCTGTGCAGGTGTGGCGGTGTGGAGGTGTGGCGGTGTGGAGGTGTGGCAGGTGAACACTTAATCCTAAATCCTAATTCTTAAAGTTACCCTCCTTTTGGCTTACAGCTCAGGGATCAAGCCAGGTGCCTCCTCTTGTCAGACAGAGAAACAGAGAGGGAAACACAGAGCTGGAAGGATCAGAACCGATTTCATGTTCCACTTGATCTCTCAGATCATTTTTAACAGCGAGGGGCAACGTTGTCCAGCCTGCAAGCTGCACTTTCTCTTTTTCCCACCCCTGGGAGCTGCAGACTAGCTGTGAGGAGGGATGCTGCCTTGGACATAGAGGTAGAAGGGACCTTGGAGGTCTTCTAGTCCAACCCCTTGCCCATGTCAGGAATCCTTAGACCACCCTCTCCTCTCCCTCAAATCTCGAGTCCCATTTGCAATACGGAGACTGGATTGTGCCCACTGTTTTTTCTTTCTAACAGATGCATGAATTTTATTCTGTTTTTGCTATTTTAATCTAATAAGGTTTGGGTTTCTTCCACGTAGGTTCCCCCCCACCCCCAAACACAGACACACAGTATTTCTAGGGAGAAAAATAAACAAATATATACAGAATAAATTGTGAATGAATGAATGAATGAATGAATGAATGGACTGTTTTGAGCCAATGCCCGATAGTCTTCCGATGAATCGTTCCTTGGTTTTCTAACATTATTCTTATTCGTTGAATTCCCATGTCACCTTTCCTCCCTTCTAGGTCAGCTTCTTCCTCTTTCGACCCTCATGGGTAGTCAGAAGGGTGCAAGTGCCCCCTCCTCCTTTGTGTCCAGTCGAACAGATTACAAGCGGCGACAGAGGAAAGAAGCAAGGAACGAAAGAAGGAAACGCGATTTACAATGGCAAAATTGTGTGTGCGTTATTGTGAGTTGAATTTTGCAGCCTGGTGTGTGGAAGGGCGGGCTTCAGCCAGTTCGCGCCCCTTCGGGTGAGCCAGATGTTAATTTCACATCTGGTTCGGTGAACTGGTAGTTCTGATGACCAGCTGGCCCCGCCCCACCCCAGCCCTCCCAGGAGCCTCCACTTGGCCCATTTTGGATCCCAGGTAAGTGCAGGGGGCGTGTGGGGCCCAGGGAGGTGCAAAATGGTCAACCCGGAGGCTCCTGGAGGGTGAAAATGGGCCTATTTCCAGCTTCCAGAGAGCCTTTGGAGCCCGGGGAGGTGCAAAATGGGCCCTCAATGTACAACCATCCATTTAGTGGGTGTTCACTACTAAACGGCACTGGAAAAAGTGACTTACGACCATTTTTCACACTTTACGGCTGTTGCAGTGTCTCCATGGTCCCACGATCAAAACCCAGAGGCTTGGCAACTGGCATGTACTTACGATGGTTGCGGTGTCCCAAAATCACATGATCCCCTTTTACAACCTTCTGGGAAGCACAGACAATACGGAAGCTGGATTCGTTTAAGGACCATGTGATACATTTAACATCTGCAAGGATTCACTTAATGGCAACAAAAGCTTGTAAAAAGTGGGGCAAAACTCACTTAACAACTGTCTTGCTTAGCCATGGAAATTTGGGAGTCAGTTGTAGTTGTAAGTTGAGGACTACTATACACAGAACAAGGAACGATGCAACAGGAGTGACTCCCAGCGGGTAGTAATTCATCCGAGGAGCAGAGGAGGCCTAAAACCAGATCAATCCAGCCGATCTCCAACCGATTGCAGCCCCATCAAGATCTTTTTTACCCCCCTACTTGGCTGCGTCTTTAATCCTCCCCCCCTCGGGATCCATTTGTGGGGCATGAAAAGAAGAAAAGGGAAGGTAAATATTGAACGCTTGGAAGGCTTCGGATAATCATACTGTAAATAAACACGATGCTTTTGAAATTTTCTTTTCTTTCCCTTCTCTATTTGTTCAACCTATTTCAATAACGGCCTGCCAGGCTACGCATCTCCATCTGGCATTCAACCCCAACATGCCTTCAGTAAATATAATGTGCTGTAAAAAAGAAATATACAAGACAATATAAAGGGAAGGACACGGTCATTACATAGATGCAGCCATGGGAAGCAAAACCGGATCCTTGCAAAGTGTTAAATCCTGAGGAGGATTTTAAAAAAAGAAAGATTGGTACCTGCAACCAAGGCGTGGAAAACTGATTGATTTATTTATTTTTACAAAAAAGGAATCCCGCATTTTTGCAACCATGGCACAAATGTCATGAAATCAGGTGTGTGACTCACTTTAACAACTGCCTTCCTTTGCATAGCAATGTTCCCAATTGCAGTCGTAATTCGAGGACTACCTATAGAATACCGTACAGCTAGGAAAGTTCCTCTGTTTTATTTCCAATAATCTCAGAACAATTAAACTCAACTTAGAACGAGGGACATGGACACCTGGGCATGAAGCTAAGGAGAAGTCATGTTAATATTCTACCTTGGGATTGCTTCAGAATTGTTGCAGGTGACTTACTGGTCATTTAATAGTAAAATAATAAATAAAAATGACCTATCAACAGCTCTGTATTGTGAATATGAATAACATGTGGACAAGGCTACCTGGAATCTACTGGGTAGAGGAAGAAGTGATATTTAACATCATTTTAACATTTTTTTGAAATTTTCAGCAGTACAGACCAATCTGCAACTTGATTACCCTATTGGTTTTTTTAAAAATCGACTCCCCCCCACCTACTATTATACTCTAATTTATCTCTGAAGGAACCCACATTTCCCACGTGGACTTAAGAATAATCTAGCAATAGATTTCTCTTTCTGTATTTGCTTTGCCTCAGTTTTCCCCTCTAGGCGTCTTGGGAAGCGGGGAGGTCAATGCAATTTAACACTCATCACAGCAACAGGGAGGCAGCGACTGGACATTTATAATCCCTTTATTCTTGTGATTTTTGTGGCTTCTTCGGCAAAGAAAACGTTCTTTTTTTCCTTCTTGGCTTGTTTCTGCCATCTCTCATCCGCGGAAGAGAGACGGGCTCTCAAAAGTTTGCGCTTCGGCTGGTGCCATCAACGTTGTGCCTTGACAAGCTTTTGGGAATGTTGGACGAAAAATATCCTTCGGGGTTCAGTTCCAAGTGGGGGGAAAAGGACCCTGGAAACATGGAGGCTGTTTGGAAAGGTGGTTTAATGGTGGCCAGGACCACCTGGCTTGGAGCTCCAAAGAAGGAAGGGCTGCGATGCTGAGAGTGATGCTGGGTTATTATGCCTTCGGTTGGGATTTGAATTTGAGCTTGTATTCTGATTGGTGGCCAGACTCCCATGGGGCCCTGCAGGGGAAATTCGGTAGGCTGTCGTGAATGCCAGGCTTGGTTGAGCCTTGATGGATGATGATGTAATGAAAAAGGGCTTTGGGGAATTCCTATAGCTCTACCTGGAGATCTTTGTTATGTAAAATAGGCTGGCCTAGGCCAGAGTAATGGCCCATTAGCAAAGGGGGAGGGGCTGAGTTTCTGCTTTTGAGTTCCTACTCTTTTTAGGGAAAATATTCTGCCTTTTTAATATTTCCTGGGAGAGGGGTGGGTTTTAACTTCCAACGGAAATTAACAGCCCAAACAGTTAGTCATCACAAACTTGTGGCCGCCATTTTGACTTCTTTCACTGCTCCGCTGTGTACAAACTGAAGGGATGGTTTTACTTTGCGTTGGACGCCATGTTGAGGCTCTGGAAAGAGGGCAGTGAAGAGCAACCGGGAGGATGAGGGGACCGGAGGACGAAAGACGCGAAGAACGGTTGCAGGACCTGGGCCTGGCTGGTCTGGGGGAGAGAAGGACCAGGGGAGGCAGGAGATCAGGGCTCCACCATCTCAGGGGCTGCTACAAAAAGCAACGGGTGGGAACCGATCAAGGAGCGAGAAGCAGCCTGGAACTAAGGAGGAAATTTCTTCCAGGGAGGACAATTAATCAGTGGACCAACTTGCCACTAGAAGTTGTGGGTGCTCCATCGCTGGATGGTTTCCACAGGCATTGGTTTGGAATAGTCCTCAATGGAGCCCAAAATTTCCGTTGCTAAGCGAGTTATTAAGTGAGTTTTGCCCCACGTTACAACCTTTCTTCTCACAGTTCTTAAGTGAATCACAGCTTCCCGTTGACTTTGCTTGTCAGAAGTTGGACTCTGGGACACTCCAACCGTCATAAACAGGAGTCAGTTGTCCAGCATCTGGATTTTGCTCCTGTATCTGTGGGGATGCCGTAACGGTTGGGAGCCTGAGAAATGGTTCTAAGCCACCTTCTTCCCGGCCCACTGTAACTTCACACGGTCACTAAATGAACCGTTGTCCATTTGGGGAGTCCCAGTGTAGGCTCTCCTGCTTGAGCAGAGGGTTGGGCAAGAGGACCTCTAGGGTCCCTTCCAACTCTGTGGTTGTTGTTCTGCTTTCTGCACCTCCGTATCCAGGGTGGCCCGAAGCCGATTTCCAGGCCGGGAAGGGGAGCCCACAGTCCCGCTTGCCAGCCTCCTCCCCGTCTTCCCGAGTGATTTCCACAGGGAGGAAAGTCCCAACTCTCGGGTTTCCAGCGGGGACTGGAGGCGCCTTGTCCTCCCGGGCCTTTGGCCTTCCTGAAGGAGCTCCTGGGCTCCCTTTGGGCAGCCAGGCCTGTCAGACTGACCGACTCCACTTCGTCAACTCCGATCAAGCGCCGCTTTCTTAGGTAACAGCGCTAAGCACGTCAGGGCAGCCGGTTGTCGCTGCCTTAAAACAAACACACTTTCCCACCCCGTTCCCCGGCTCACCTACTTGAGCGGCCAGGAAGCCAAGGGGCTGATTAGGTGGGGGACAAAGAGGGCATTGGGGAGGAGGCCGTCTTCGGGCCAGGAAGACAGAGCCAAGTCTCCAAAGAGCAGGCCGGCGGCGGCGGCTGCCCCAGCATTGGCCGAGGTGCCTCCTTTTCAAGACCTCCTTTGCCGGATTTGGATATCTGATGATTCGTTTCATGCCTTTTAGCCCTGCTCCACCCGAGGAGGAGGGGAGGAGGAGGAAGAAGAGGAAGAGGAGGAGGAGGGGAAGGGGGAGAAAGAGGAGGAGAAGGAGGAGGAGGAAGAGGAGGAGGGGAGGAGGAGGAGGAAGCAAGAGAAGGAGAAGGAAAGGAGGAGGAGGGGAGGAGGAGGAGGCAGCAAGAGAAGGAGGAGGAGAGGAGAAGAGGAGGAGAGGAGGAGGAAGGAAGAGAGAGGAGGAGGAGGAGGAGGAGGAGGAGGAGGAAGCAAGAGAAGGAGAAGAAAAGGAGGAGGAGGAGAGGAGGAGGAAGAGGAGGAGGAGGAGGAGGAGGGGAATGGGGAGGAAGAAGAGGAGAAGGAGTAGGAGGAAGAGGAGGAGGAGAGAAGGAGGAGGAGAGGAGGAGGAGGAGAGGAGGAGGAGGAAGAAGGAAGAGAAGGAGGAGGAGAGGAGAAAGAGGAGGAGAAGGAAGAGGAGGAGAAGGAAAGGAGGAGGAAGGAAGAAAGAAGGAGGAGAAGAGGAGGAAGGAAGAGGAGGAGAAGGAAGGAGAGAAGGAGAAGGAAAGGAGGAGAAGGAGGAGGAGGAGGAGGAGGAGAGGAGGAGGAGGAAGAAGAAGAGGAGGACGAGGAGGAATGACTCCCCTGCAAGTTTTGCAGAGGTCAGTAGACTCAGCAATAAAAAGCCCCTTATGGCCCTGCTCATGAAATCGTGAAATAAGGATGTCGAACTCCGGGGGGAGGAGCTGGCACCACCTGAATACAGGTGTATCCATGGAAACTTATCAAGCAGACATCCAGCCTAGAACTAGGGAGAAACGTCCTGATAGTCGGAGCCATTGATCAGGGGAAAGGCTCTGGGTGCCCCATCACTGGAGGATTGTAAGAAGAGATTGGACAGCGGTTTTTCTGAAATGGGATAGCATCTCCTGATTGCGTGGGTGGTTGGACTAGAAGACCTCCAAAGTCCCTTCCCACCCCGTTATTCTGCATTTTTGGTCCTACTCGGAGCCGTCAGGGATTACGGTGCAAAACCCCAAATAATTTCCATTCTCTTCCTATTGTTAGAGGGAGGCAAACTTGCCACCAGGAACCAACTCCCGGGAAGTTAGCTTAGAGTAGACGGGAGTTTTCCCAGCTCAGACATGGCTGTGGGGAACCTGCAAAGGACCATGTCAGCCAAGTCGGGTTTTTTCCCCCGGAGTGTTTGAAAAGTCTTCGTGCTTCACCTTACAGGCAAAGTTCTCTTTTGTGATTCATAGTGCTAATTTTGCCTCGGGTTCAGGGTGTGTTCCGTCTAGTGCTTTGGAGTATAAAAATGAGAGCAAATGACCAAAACATGACTTAACAAAATAAAAAATAAAAAAAAAATAAAACACATTAAAAGCGAATTAAGCAATGCTCTGTTGTTTTCTGTGAGTTCATCCCTTACAAAAGCATCTCAAGACATTTTTATTGTTATGAATTTATGTCTTCCTAACTAAACACAAAGCTGGTGCAGAGAGATTTACAATCCCTACCAGAAGAGAGCCAAGACTTTTCATAACAGAGGAGGCAGAGGTGCCTCTGAGCCGCATGCAGCCTCTCCCAGGTTTGCAAAAGCCCAAGAAAACTCCGGTGTGAAGGGGAAGAACTGGGCCGGATCTGAGACAGGGGTGGCGCCGCTGGGGGCTCGCAGGGCTTCGGGAGAACCCCCTAGTTAAGGCTCTGCGCAGTTCAAAGACCCCCCAAATCCCACGCCTGGCTGGCCCCCGCTCCCCTTCCCTCCCAGGAGTCCCCACGCGGCCCGTTTTGGATGCAGGGAAGTGCAGGGCGCCCGAGGAGGCTCAGGGAGGGTGGAAAACGGGCCCCCTGGGAGTTTGGCAAGGCTGGAAATGGGCCCGTTTCCAGCTTCCAGGGAGCCTCCGGAGCCCGGGAGGGCAAAAACGCCTCCTCTCCCCACCCCTCCCCGGTGGTGCAGGAGGCCAACTAGGCCACGCCCACCATGGCCACGCCCACCCAGCCACCGGGCAGAGCAAACCCTTTGCCAAATGTTTTGAACCACCCAGTAGAGATTGTGTTTGGCTGGCAAACCATTTTGTAGTGATTGCTTAAACCTAGAGTTAGGGTCAGGGTTCAAGGCAGGGTTTGGTTGGAGGGGAAGAGGACCGCCGGTTCTCCTGTGTCCTTGAAAGTCAGTCCTTGAGCAGCAGGGTTACTCCCCATGGCCGATGAGCTTTCCTCAGGAGCAACAGTTCCACGTCTGTAATGGACCCTTTGGGCTACTTGGCGGGAAAGGGTGAGTGGGCAGTGACCCTCACTCTCCCCGTTAGTCAGGTGGGTTTCTCAGATCCCAGAGGGAGTCTTCAGAGCTCAATGTAGGACTCTGATGGGCTCTCTGATCTTGTCTGCTTCCTTGCAGGTGTTTCATGACCCAACTAGGGAACATCATCAGTGCTAGATGTTGGAGGGGAATTAGTTTGATTCCTGCATGGCTGAATCTCTTTGGGGTTCCATTCAACCCCCTTAGGACCAATTCACTGCATCAGCTAGTGCATTTTAGCTGTTCCCACATTCATGTTTGCAGGAACTGGGCCTGGCTAGTCTAGGGAAGAGAAGGACCAGGGGAGACAGGAGAGCAGCCTTCCAATATTTGAGGAGGGGCTGCCCCAGAGAGGAGGAAGGGGTCAGGGTATTTTCCAAAGCACCTGAAGGCCAGACAAGGAATAATGGATAGAAATGGATCAAGGAGAGATTCAACCTGGAAATAAGGAGGAATTTTCTGACTGTGAGAACAATGCACCCATGGAACAGAAGTTGCCCTCGGAAGTTGCGGGAGCTTCATCACTTGAGACCTTCAAGAAGAGACTGGATTCCCATCTGTCAGAATGGTGTAGGGTCTGCCGCTTTGGGGGACTAGATGACCTCCAAGGTCCTTTCCAACTCAGATTATCTGTTTAAAAAAACTTCTTGCTGAACTAGTTTGATGCTGGAAAGGCCTCTTCCCAAGTCCTTCCTTACAGCTGGGAAGGAGCCCAGAGCTCAGCTAACAGGAAAAGCATCGAGCTTCTCTTTAACGCTGAACTCCAGAAGCCCTCAGGAAAATACATCTTGTTCCCAAGTTTTTGGCCGGCCTCTGAGCGTGTAAATAGTCCTGATCTAGAACAGCCCTGCCCAGTCCTTCAGAAAGGCCCAGCAGCCTGTCAGAAAGTGGGAACGGACCTGCAGGGCATTCTTATCTGTTTAAGGTCAAGGCCTGCCCTCGGGCTGGGATAACTAGGCTGAAAACTGTCACTGGGTTGGCAGCCAAGATCTCAGAGGCTTCCCTGTTTTTCGCAGCCCAGTCCTAGATTTTAGGCTCACTTACCATCACTGTTCATAGGGCAATTTGCCTCTTAGAAAAAAGGCAGAAGCCAATATTTGAACATGGAGATGTTTGCGAGCTCGGTTTGGAACAGAGTTCCCCCCAAACGAACAGCACTGCACTTTCAGGGCAGGCACGAATAACAGTTTGTCTGATCCCACCTCCAAATTAGAAAGGTGGGTTTGCCGACTTCAGTGCAGATCGGAAAGGAGACCCGAGCGACGGTGGCAGCCTGCAGAACCACCGCTGGCCACTTGTGCCTCAACATCCCAGCCCTGCCCTGGATTCCCCAGGGATCGTTTTACAAGGCAGGAACCGTCCTCTCGGGCAGCCCCCTCCGCGGGGAGGTTGATTTAGAGGAGCTGCTCTGTGTGTTTCGACAAGTTCAAAAGTGCAGGGCTGGCTCAGCGCGTCTGGACTGAATTCCTGCCCCTGGAAAAGGCCTTGGGAGCCAAGCCGGTAACTAGGAACACAAAACAAAAACCAGGAGGACAATTGCTCCCTGCATGGATTGCAGACCCCCAACTGACACAGATACAGATACAGGTACAGATACAGATACAGATACAATCAGAGTTGGAAGGGACCTTGTAGGTCACCTAGTCCAACCCCCCGCCCAAGCGGGAGACCCTACACCATTTCTGACAGATGGGAGTCCAGTCTCTTCTTGAAGGTCTCAAGTGATGAAGCTCCCACAACTTCCGAGGGCAACTTCTGTTCCATGGGTTGATGGTTCTCACTGTCAGAAAGTTTCTCCTTATTTCTAGGTTGAATTTCTCCTTGATCAATTTCCATCCATTATTCCTTGTCTGGCCTTTGGGTGCTTTAGAAAATAGCTTGACCCCATCCTCCTCCTCTCAATCAATCTATCATCTATCTATCATATACCTACATTGTCACTAACTATCTATCTTCTATCAATCTATCTACCTGTCTGTCTGTCTGTCATCTATCTATCTATCTATCTATCTATCTATCTATCTATCTATCTATCTATCTATCTATCTATCTATCTATCTATCATCTATTTATCATATATGTATATCTATTCTATCAAATAATCAATCAATCACCTATCAATCTATTGGTCATCTATCTAGATAGATAGATAGCTATCCATCCACCCACCCATCCACCCATCCACCCATCATTGTCAGGGTTCCAAGTAACAGACCCAGAGTAAGCAAAGTCCAAAGTTATCAGGCATGTCATGTTGGCACATCTGGTGAAAAACCAACTCTGAAGGTCTCAAGGTTTTCCCCACCCAAATTAAAAATCAAAGTTCTTTCCCTCAATCCACATGTCCATCTCATGGTCCAACCAGGTCATAGTCCCAAATCCAGTTGGTTTCAGTCCATGCCTCCCCAGCACCTGGTGGGAATGTCCTTGATCCAAGGAGAAAGATGATTATTTTGGCTACAAGTCCCCAACTATCTCTATTCCCCGCTCCCCTTCCCACAGTTCCAACCAGCCTTGTTGGGGCAGCCCTGAATATGCTCCAAAATGGCTTCAGAGTTGACATCCATCCATCCATCCATCCATCCATCCATCCATCTACCTACCTACCTACCTATCTCTATATGGTTGGCTCAGAAATTCTGAGAGTTGAAGTCCACAAGTCATAAAAAAAACCATGGTTCCCAACCCCTGATATAGAAGGAATAGATCAGCAAAGAATGTAGGGACCCCATCAGGCAAGGTTACAGATGATGATGATGAAGATTATGCAAAGGTGGCCTCGAGTCTTCTGAGCTTTGGTGCTCCAGGCTGAGGAGTTCCTTCGTGATGTGGCCATCAGCCTTTAGCAATTAACTGGCCTTCATGAGCAAAGTTCTCCTCCAGGGTAAACCAGCTTCTTCCCTGCTTCCCAGGACTTCTGTGACTTAGTCATCCTCACCAGGACGTTCTGAAACTTATCCTGATGATGTTTTGCTCCTATAATGAAATGTCTGCAAGCAAACAACCCTATTCAGAGCGCGCTAAAGTCCAACCCTGAGCTACAAATATTGCCTTCTGTGAAAATCCCGGCTAGTTGCCCGCCTGAACTTATTTTAATTTCAACCTTGTCTTACTCCTGAGATCACTTCTGTTGGCTTCTCCAGCATGTAGCACGCACATTGCTTGGCCCCGGGGACATGAAGATGCTGAAGGTCTTCAAGGCCTTGAAGAGGGCGAGGGGTCGGCCTTGAGGAGCAACCCTACACCCCACGTTTCTCAGTTATGTTGGAAAGGCCTTCCTCTCTGGAGAGACGATGGTAGCTCTTCTCGTCACGGTCCCTCCATCTTCTCTAGGCAACAGACCAACAGCCCCCTTGATGCTTCTGTAAGGTGGACCTGCTTCCCTATCCTTCTCATTATGGTCTGCATTCCTTGGCACCGTTGTCTCCTTCTGAGCTTCCTGTCTTCCTCCTCCTCCTCCTCCTCCTCCTCCTCCTCCTCCTCCTCCTCCTCCATTATTCTCCTGCACCATTCCTTGAGCGTCCCCTTTCACTTCTCAGACGGTGAGGGGTCCTTGGTTCTCTCTGAGCATGACAGTTTCCTTGCAGGCATTTCATTCCCCAAACTAGGTAACATCATCGGTGCTAGTCAGAAAGTCCCAGCAGTTTCTAGTTGTGGCTTTGCCTCTTCTAGTAACTAAGGTACGTTCTCATCTTCTGGTGCCCTCTCAATGGGTCGGATTCCAAGCAGTGGTGGGATTCAATTTTTTTTACTACTGGTTCTGTGGGCGTGGCTTGGTGGGCGTGGCCTGGTGAGCATGGCAGGGGAAGGATATACTGCAAAATCCCCCTTCCCTCCCCACCCCACTAGCCTGCTTTCCAGCCCCATTCTCCTGTGCAGGGCAACCAAAGGAGACCCAGCCGATCAGCTAGGACTCCATGGGAGGCAGAGAAGACATGGGGGTTGGCGGGGCCAGTCAGAGGTTGGATTGGCCGGTTCTCCAAACTACTCAAAATTTCCGCTACCGAAAATCTCCAGAACCGGTCTGAACCGGCTGAATCCCACCTCTGATTCCAAGTCTCATGATTTCTCACCAGCACGGTTAGATTAAGGAAAAGTAGAAGTTGTGGGAGGTGAATTATAACCTATCAAGAGGCTCCTAGATTGGGAGATTGCTGGTAAGTCAGAAGACACAGAAGGTACGAAACGGAACGGCGGCTTTTCTGGTCAACCTCCCCTTCTCCCTGCCCGGTCTTGTTTTGTAGAGATTAGGTTTAGTTCACGGAAAGTGAAGCTCTGTTGCTGCACCTCTCACACACCCCCACCCCCGCCCAAGACCCTCAGCCCCCAGCCCAGAGGGCAGCCACTGGCGGGAGAAGGGAGCTGTGCTTGCAAAGCCGCATTTCAAAACCGTGAGGTCAGCCTGTTTTCCATGGAGAGCACCAACCGACCCTTGAAACACAAACAGAAGCCGAGGAATCGCTATGTAAGCAAACTGTAAAGAATGAACCCGTCAGCATTCCACCACCCGGGACCCGGGGACTTGCTTCCCAAAGTGAGGAGGGGGAGAGAAGGAAAGCCTCCCACTGATTCTAGGCCTGTGGTCTCTTTGCCCCAGTGCTGAAATCAAATCCTCTCTTCGTCCGGACGGAGAGAAGGCCACCAGCAGTGACCTCGGTTAAACAGGTCCACGGGCTGTTAGATCCGTTGGAAGCTGGTTGCATTGGATCAGATAACAGAGTTGGAAGGGACCTTGTAGGTGATCTAGTCCAACCCCCACCCTTCACCCAAGCAGGAGACCCTACACCATTTCTGACAAATGGCAGTCTAGTCTCTTCTTGAAAGCCTCCAGGGATGACGCTCCCACAACTTCCGAAGGCAACTTCCTTTCCATGGGTTGATTGTTCTCACTGTCAGAAAAAATATCTTTATTTCCAGGTTGAATCTCTCCTTGGTCAGTTTCCAGCCATTATTCCTTGTCTGGCCTTCGGGGGCTTTGGAAGATAGCTTGACCCCTTCCTCCTCTCTGGGGCAGCCCCTCAAATATTGGAAGATGCTACCATGTCTCCCTGGGTCCTTCTTTCAACTCTTCATTGGGATGGGAACAGTGGTGGGATTCAAATTTTTTTACTACTGGTTCTGTGGGCATGACTTGGTGGGCATGGCAAGGGAAGGATACTGTAAAATCTCCATTCCCTCCCCACCCCACTAACCTGCTTTCCAGCTCCGTTCTCTTGCGCAGGGCAACAAAAGAAGTCCCAGCCGATCAGCTGGGACTCAATGGGAGGCAGAGAAATAGATGGGGTTGGCGGGGCCAGTCAGAGGTGATATTTCCCAGTTCTCTGAACTACTCAAAATTTCTTCTCCCGGTTCTCCAGAACTGGTCAGAACTTGCTGAATATGCCACCTCTGGATGGGAACCATCAGGAATTTAAACAATATGATGATTGGCACTAGAATGGCATATTGAAACATTGAGTAATTAAATAATGAAGGACTATATCTTAATATAAAAATTTGTACTAACACTAGGATTAGTAATGGTGGCCTGACTAGAAGCTAGAATAGAAGTAGAAATAAGAAATAGGGGGAATATCAGCACACAAATTTTTATAGAATAGAATAAAAGCAATAACTAGATGGAAAGATTAGAGGCTGAAAGATGGCATTACTCTGTAAGCTCAAATAATATTGTGATTGGCATTCAAATGGAACACTGAAATGTTGAATAACTACTTTAAAACAAACATGTATATTAATACTAGGATTACATAAGTTTGACTAACAAATGTTATTAATATTATTATTGCCACTTGTATCAAAATGAATGATACTCAGATGCCACCCTGTTCATGTATTGATGTTGATATATATTTTAAAAATAAAAATCCCCAAAAACCGTTAAAAAAAGAGAATACTGAGATGGTGGTTCTACCTGCCCGTGTTAGAGAAAGGCGCAGACCAGGACTGCAAGCTGCTTGTGAGACCTACATGGCTCCACAGTGGAGTGAGCTGTGACTACAGAACTCATTGGACATTTGGGTATGTCTGGTTTAGTGAACGGGGACGCGGTGGCTCAGTGGCTAAGGACGCTGAGCTTGTCTATCAGAAAGCTCGGCAGTTTGGCGGTTCGAATCCCTAGCTCCGCCTAATGAAGTGAGCTCCTGTTCCTTGTCCCAGCTTCTGCCAACCTCGCAGTTTGAAAGCATGTAAAAAATGCAAGTAGAAAAATAGGGTCCCCTTTGGTGGGAAGGGAACGGCGTTTTGTGCACCTTCGAAAGTGTTTAGTCCTGCCGGCCACATGACCACGGAGACGTCTTCGGACAGCGCTGGCTCTTCTTTGGCTTTGAAACGGAGATGAGCAGCGCCCCCTACAGATGGAAACTAGCACATATGTGCACGGAGGGGAACCTTTACCTTTAGTTGAATGAAAAGTAGGACTACGGGTGACATGATAGCAGTCTTCCAACATTTGCAGGGCTGTCCCAGAGAAGAGGGAGTCAACCTCTTCTCCAAAGCACCTGAAGGCAGGACAAGAAATAAGAGGGGGAGATTTATCAAGGAGAGATCCAATCTAGAGGTAAGGAGAAATCTCCCATCATTGACAACAGTTAATCAGGGACGCCATGGCTTGCCTCACTGGAGGTTTCGAAGAAAAGACTGGACAGCCATTGGTCCAGAATGGTATAGAGCTATGATGGCGAACCTATGGCACGCATGTCGCAGGTGGCACGCAGAGCCATTTGTGCTGACATGCGAGCTGCAGCTGAACTTACCTCACTGCGCATGCACATGCCTCACAGCTGATTTTCGGCTGGTTGGAGGCTTTTTCAGACTCCCAGAGGTTTGAGGAAGGCTTCTGCAGGCTTTTCAGGATGAAAACTAGGCCTGGTTCATCACTTCCTGTTTTTCTGGAAATACCGGAAGTGACGAAACAGGCCTAGTTTTCAGCCTGCAAAGGCTGCCGAAGCCTGCAGAAACCTTCCTCGTGCCTCTGGGAGGCCAAGAAAGGCCTCAAACCGGCTGAAAATCAGCTGTGAGGCACAGTGCAGGTAAGGGGCCAGCGGGGGGGATTGTTCATTCATGCGTAGGGGGTGTGCATTACCTTCTGGGTGCTTGCACACAGGCATGAGCGTGCAAGAGTGTGCGTGCACAATTTTTGGCATAGGAGCCAAAAAGGTTAGCCACCACTGGTATAGGGTCTCCTGGCTTGAGCAGGGGTTCAGTCTCCAAGCTCCCTTCCAGCCCAATGATTCTAGTTTCTGTGTATGTATTTGTGTATTCATACAAATAGATGTATGTGTGTGCTGTGTCTGTGTGTACTTCTTTCAGCCTGTTTTCACAAGATGGACCCACTCAAAGAAGAATCTGAGGTTTTAGCTTCAGCTAAGTGACATGCTGTCTCTAAACCAATTGCTATATTTTAACTGTGGGTTGGTAAGATTTGACTTTAAATCCTGACCGAATGCCTTAGTCCAGAAGATGCACAGAGTAGACACAGCAGCCCTCCAGGGTTTTAGTGGTTGTGGCCATAGATGACATTTATGGAAACTCAGGCAAAGAGCTTTCTTTAGCATCAATTTTGGGTTTGGGATTTTTATTTTCTTTTGGGTTTTTTTGCAGTCCTCTTGAAGAAAACTCTCTCACTGCAATACTTGTGGATTGGGGGAAAATCGTGGAGAATTCAATCAGCTCCAACCATCTTAAAATTGTCTGAATTGTCTGCACACAGATCTAGTCATGGTGCCTAATAGGCTGACAACGATGGAGGTTTCCTTTGGACAAATAACATCTCTGCAGTACGGCACGCAATGATGAACTTCAGATATTTAATGTTTAAAATGATGCCACTTGAAATAAAATAAAAAAACATTTAAAAAAATATCTCCCAGCCCAACCCTGTACATAAGGATGTAACAATAACAAAGAATCTTGGAGCAACTCTTTTTATTATTGCATAAAGTTTTGGTGGATTAGAGCCCACTGAATTCAGTGTGGCCTAATTCTAAATGCACAATGATGCTGACCATCTGAATGTTATACCATGTTTCCCTGAAAATAAGACCCTGTCTTATAATTTTTTTGCCACCAAAAACGGCACCAGGTCTTATTTTGGGGGGAAGTCCCCCACTGACTAACCTCACTTGTGTGTGTCACCCCCGGCCTCTTTTTTGCTGTCAGGAGCCTTCAGGAACTTCTCTTCTGTGGCCGGCAAGGCTTTCCTGAAGGCCTCTGCAGCCTCAGGATCGATCCAGAGCTTTGCTCTCAGCTCCAGAGGCCTTCAGGAAAGCCTGGCCAGCCTTGCTGGCTGCAGAAGAAACGGGCCAGAAAGGCAGGTGTTGGGGTGTGCGAGGCCTGGCTACACCTGTCCAAAGGTAAGTAGTAGGGCTGCTCCACCCCCCCCACATCCCCACCCTAGCTTAAATTTTACTTAATTAGGGCTTATTTTGAGGGTAGGGCTTATATAGGGCGCACGTGTAAAAATCAAGCTAGGACTTACTTTCAGGGTAGGTTGTATTTTCAGAGAAACGGGGTATATATCAAGACTTTTAATCAGGTGACCAGATAACCTCTCTCCCTCCTCCCCCCAGTGACGTATCATGTTAGATCATTTTTGGGGATCCAGAAGGATATTTTTGCAAAAATGAGCCAGTGCTAATGTTTGCAAAACCGAGAGCTGTTGCTGAACCTTTGGGGCTTTGCTGTCTTTTCACCTTCTCGCTTTCCACCAACATTCCTCCACTGAGTAATGCACACACACACACACACACTCAGGTCTTCAACCCCCTTGTCGCCCCACCGACCAAGATCAACAAAGGTGTAAACACCAATGGGGCCTTTGGCTCGTGGGCTTCAAAGGCCGGGATGACGTGTAAACATGCCACCAGGAGAAGGGAGGGAAAAAACGCCCTGGGATGTTTCTTTTCTGGTACATAAAAACTAAGTCCTATTTTAGAAAAAAAGAAGAAAAATTGGAGGAAAGGGTGAAAATATTGCAATCAGATTTTCATTATTTTTGTTTCTAGGGATCTATTCAAATAAATATCTTTGGTCTCTCATATTTATTGCTAAACACAGGACAGAAGGACAGAATTGGAAGGGACCGTAGAGGTCTTCTAGTCCAACCCCTGATCAAGGCTCTATACCAATTCAGACAAATGGCTGCCCGATTTCTTCCTGAAGACCTCCAGTGATGGACCAGCCACAACCCCCAGGGCCAAGCCCTTCCATTAATCAGTTGTCCTTGACTGATTAATTGTTTTAAACGTCAGGAAATTCCTCCTAAGTTCTAGGTTGCTTCTCTCCTTGATGAGTTTCCATCCGTTGCTGCTTCTTGTCCTGCCTTCTGGGGCTTTGGAGGACAGCGTGACTCCCTCTTGGGGGCGGCAGTTCTCAAATACTGGAAGATTGCTATCTTGTCCCCCCTGGTCCTCCTACATTAGCCTCCAGCATCCTTTTGACGTTCTCCTGGTCGGCCTTTTTGGCAGAAGACGGAGTCGGCCATTGGAAGCCTGGGCTTCGTGTACGGTCTGCCTGGAGGGACAATCCCCAGCGGTTCGTCTTTGGGAATAACGGAACCACACAACCGCCTTCAGCACCACCATCCATGAAGGGAGCCCTGCTCTCACTGTGGCCTTCAGCTCAGGGCGTCTAGATTGACGTCACCGTGGTTTCTTCCGCCCTCTTTCCCCAGCTGATGGTCGTGTTTGGATTGTAATGAAGGAGAAGGTTTGTTTGACAAAAGAAGGCCTTTCATTCTCTTTCTCTCTTGTTCTGGAAGGGTGGGAAGGACACGTCCACCTAAGCCGCTAGCATTCGCTTGAGAGGAACGATCGATACAGGCAGTCCTTGACTTACAAACGCGATTGAGCCCAGAATTCACATTGCTAAGTGAGACAGTTGCAAAGTGAATTTTGACCCCTTTTACAACCTTTCTCGCCACTGTCGTTCAGTGAATCACCACCGTCGTTCAGTTAGTAACATGGTTGTTGGCTTCCTCATTGACTTTCCTTGTCAGAAGGTCACACAAGGGAATCACGCAACCATCATAAGTACATGCCAGTTGCCAAGCCTCTGAATGTGAACCACGTGACCGTGGGGAGCTACAACGGACACAAGTGTGAAAAACGCTCAGTGCCACAATTATTTCAATGCCATTGAATGTTGTAAGTTGAGGACTACCTGTAACACGCCCATTTGTGAAAGTTCTCAGGTCTTTATAGACTTCTTTTTCCTCCTCCTTTGAATCTAAACGCCTAGACAACTGTTCTGACCCAAACCTGGTTCCAAGAGAGCAAACACAAGACAAAGGCAGCAGCAGCACAACCTTTTAATGTTTCATCTATGAATTCTGTTTTTTCCACAGATAAAAGGCTGCTTCCAACTAATAAGCTCCGACAAGAAAGAGCCTTGCCAAGTTTTCTCAAGGCTGCCAAAAAACAACAGATAAGAAAATAGTTTACAATACAAGAGTCTTCAAATACTAATTGTAATGTCCACGAGGCTGAGTTTCAAAACGTCTTTGCCTTCTGCAAAGAAGGTTAGTTTGACAGCTGGCTTTTGTCTTCCTGAAGGAGGGGCCATTACCTTGCAGCCTTACTCCCGAGTCTCCTGTGCTGTTTTAGCTGCTCTTTCCTGCAAGCAACCCTACGCGTGCGCGCACTTGGCACAGGCTCCTCAGGAACCTCCTCATCGCTGCTGCCAGCCCGCCCACCCAATCTCTGAAGGCAGCAATCCATTCCCTAATGGTCCTGGCCCCTCATCTGAGTCCTCACTCTCCTCAGCCATCCGCACCTGCTGCTGGCTAACCACAACAGACAACAATCTGACCCTTCAGCTGTCCAGTCTGTGCAGACACCGTCCAGTGGTGGGATTCAAAAAAATTTACTACTGGTTCTGTAGGCATGGCTTGGTGGGCATGGCAGGGGAAGGTTGCTGCAAAATCCCCCTTCCCTCCCCACCCCACTAACCTGCTTGCTTTCCAGCTCCCTTCTCCTGGACAGGGCAACCACAGGAGACCCAGCCGATCAGCTGGGACTCAATGGGAGGCAGAGAAGAGGTGGGGTTGGAGGGGCCAGTCGGAGGCGGGATTGGCCGGTTCTCCCAACCACTCAAAATTTCCACTCCCAGTTCTCCAGAACTGGTCAGAACCGGCTGAATCCCCACCTCTGACCCCTCCCTATGAAAGCTCATCAGCCCAGAGACCCTGTGAACATCACTGCTTCTCCTGAGGTCCAGAGCGGAATTTCTCAGCCGCTGAATCGACCTCAGAGTTCGGCTGAGCCCTGTGCATCTTCCCGCCCCGAAGCCCCCCCTGCTCCTCCCATCGGCTCCATTTACATTTTTAGGGAGATGGAACCACAAGAGGGAAAGTTGATCCTTCTCCTCCTTGGGGTTCCTTGAAATGGGGGGTCTGGGGGTGTTGAACCAGTGCCTCCTGGCCAAGACTCCCATTATGTCCCTCAGGCAAGCGGCAGGCTCCCTGTAACAACAGGAGGCAGGACAACTCAATTGGAATTTAAATACCCCCCCGATTGTTCTCTTGGAGAATGGGGAAGTACCGTGTTCAATAGAGTCAATGACAGCTGAGAAGCCAGCGGTTTAGAAAGGAGGATGAATGGGGGGAGGGAGGAAGACGGTCCAAGCCCTCGTCCGGGCGGATTCTCAAAGATTTCCCAATTACGGAAAGATCATAGAGATTGATTCTGTCCAGGACTTCATTGGCTGCATCAAATTGACCTCTGGCTAATTAATAGGGCTGATTAAAAGAAGTTTGGACCATTATGCGCAGGCACATTACCGGGCCCCCTCCTGGTTTAGAGACTAATTATCCAAAGGCATCAACTTGTGAGGGAGAAGCAGAACAGACCGAATAAGGGAGGGGGAGAAGGAGGAGGAGGAGGAGGAGGAGGAGGAGGAGGAGGAGGAGGAGGGAGGAGGGAGGAGGAGGAGGAGGAGGAGGGAGGAAGAAGAGAAGAAGAGGAGGAGGAGGAGGAGGAGGAGGAGGAGAAGAAGAAGAAGAAGAAGAAGAAGAAGAAGAAGAAGAAGAAGAGGAAGAAAAGAAGAAGAAGAAGAAGAAGAAGAAGAAGAAGAAGAAGAGAAGAGGAAGAGGAAGAGGAAGAGGAAGAAGAAGAGAAAGAAGAAGAAGAAGAAGAAGAGGAGAGGAGGAGGAGGAAGAGGAGGAGGAGGAGGAGGAGGAGGAGGAGGAGGAGGAAGAGGAGGAGGAGGAGGAGGAAGGAGAGAGGAAGAGGAGGAAGAGAGAGGAAGAGAAGAGGAAGAGAAGAAAGAAGAAGAGGAAGAGAAGAAGAAGAAGAAGAAGAAGAAGAAGAAGAAGAAGAAGAAGAAGAAGAAGAAGAAGAAGAAGAAGAAGAAGAAGAAGAAGAAGAAGAAGAAGAAGACTACTGTGGGTGCTCTCTGAGCTTGGTTGTTTTCTTGCAGATATTTCATTACCCAAACTAGCTAACATGATCAGTACTAGAT
Organism: Pseudonaja textilis; assembly: GCF_049901715.1. Taxonomy (NCBI): domain Eukaryota; kingdom Metazoa; phylum Chordata; class Lepidosauria; order Squamata; family Elapidae; genus Pseudonaja; species Pseudonaja textilis. The sequence continues at coordinate 52,516,697 of NC_141997.1, forward strand.
GTGGGCGGAAATTAGTTCGAATTCCTGCATGACTGAACTTCTTTGGCGTTAGAGTTTCCGAAATGAGTATCGCAAGGTAGACCACGAGATCCTGAAATCCTCCCTTCTTCTTTTGCATCACCCTGTTATCATCGCCTCATGTTCTTTGTGATGTCATCTTGATAACAAGTCCAGATAATGTACCCCACTGTCTCGACATGCAGGAACATTTTTGTAGGAACCACAACCTCGTTTCCGACGGAGACTCACCGTTCCCTGCAGGCTTGACTGAAAACCAACTGCTGGGAACAGTCCTTCCTTCCGGTGAACCTCGTTGCGTTTCTTGGCTTGTCCCACCACCCTTTAGCCACCCATGGAGTGCAGTGCATCGTTTGTTAATAAAGCCAAGAATGGCGCCCTTCGGCACCTGCTTTCCAAAACCGCTCTGCAAGCTCTTTCCATCGTGGAAGAGGAATGCTCACGGCTACAGCTTAAAAGACCCGTAAAAACCCACCAAAGGAAGGCAGGATGGGTGTGACTCTCCTTCTCGGAATCAAACATGCCTGTTTTGGTATCCTGTCCTTCCCGGGATGAGAATCTCCGTGCTTTGGGGGAACCTGGCGTAATAACGCAAGGTTTAATCAGTTGACTAGAGTGTCAACAATGTCGTTTAAAAATAGTATGACCGCTTTTAGATTTGGTTTACTTTTTTTCCCCTATTTTGAATCTCAATTTTGAGTGCAAAGAAGATCCACAAAGATGACTAGTGAACAGGAGGCGAAAATTATGATGAACGGTTGCAGGAATTGGGGGTGTCTGGTCTAAAGAGGAGGCGGTGGCTCAGTGGCTCAGACGCTGAACTTGTCAATCAGAAAGGTCGGCAGTTTGAATCCCTAGCGCCGCGTGATGGAGTGAGATCCCGTTCCTCGTCCCAGGAGCTTCTGCCAACCTAGCAGTTCGAAAGTATGTAAAAAATGCAAGTAGAAAAATAGGGACCAGCTATGGTGGGAAGAGAACAGTGTTCCATGCGCCTTCGGTGCTTAGTCCTGCCAGCCACATGACCACGGAGACGTCTTTGGACAGCGCTGGCTCTTCAGCTTTGTCACAGAGGTGAGCACCACCTCCTAGAGCCGGAAATAACTAGCGCATATGTGCAAGGGGAACCTTTACCTTTACCTTAGTTTAATGCAGGGAAGGGTGACACATTTCTCTTGTTTGGGGCAGCACAAAGAACTCAACTAACATCATCGCACTCAGCAACGGAAAAGGAGAAGTTGTAGGCATTGTACAAATCGGGTTGTGGCAGGGCTCTCTCGAACACAGGGGCCTGATGGGCTCTTGCCTGTGGGCCCCACGAGCATAGGGGGCCCCTACTAATCTGTGTATGTTAACCCTTCAATGCGCCTTGTATCGTAGAAATACAGCAACATATTTATTACATTTTACTGCATTTTTAATATTAATACTAACATGCATTAATAGGAACTCACACTGATTTTTTTTTCTATAGAAGCGCCAATAGAATAAAGATAGGTTTAATTTTATTAACCCTTTACATTTTTATTCCTGTGAGTACTTGTGGTAGGGGGCCCCAGGACATGGCTTTGCCCAGGGCCCATAATGCTGTTAAGGCAGCCCTGGGCTGGGGCCCGTTCCTGCGAAAACTCCTGTATATTTCAAAGTCAGCACCGCTAAGACGTCCGTGGCTGTCTCTGATTCACCAAGTCCTTTAAAGGCTTGTTTTGACTCTCCTCATAAATCTTCCTGCTCTCCATTCCTGCCTTCTTGATCCACACTTTTAAGCTTAGAGATCTTCTGTAGATAAACCTAGAACACTCATGTAATCCCTAGATTTTAGACGAGACAAATAAAGAAACTGGAAGTGATTTAAGACTGCACGTTCTTCTTCTTTTGGTAAGTCAGGGGGTTTTTCTTCTTCTTCTTCTTCTTTTCTGTTTCCATCAGCCCACATATGTTGCTGGAGACAGACGCCTCTGTATTTTCATTTCTTACTAGAATGTCAGTCCGTTTTAGACATAGCAAACGCATTAATAGCTTACCCCACACACACACACGCAGAGACCCATACAGGCAGGCATAACACTTGGTGTAACTATGTGGAAATAGTCACAATGGATTTCAAAGCCAGCCTTTTGCAACATCTAGCATGTGACATTCATATAATGTTGTTTTTCAGCCCTTTTATTTTGCTGTTTGCTCTGCCTTTAATTCTAGGAGGAGGCTTTGCTAAGCGTCTGACTGCATGAAGTAGTTAATGTCATTTCGGCCACATCTGTCTTGGTGCTGCAACAGAGCGCTGCATGTAGAAACTGCTGCCGTGAATTATGTGCCCCTTTGCTGCAACCAGGAGCACCAGTGGAGGGCTGGAGGCAAACCCAGATAGGTGTCCCATTATGAGGCATCTCGTAGCTCAGACTTTGGAGGGTAGGTTGACCCCCTGGTCTCTGTAGGAGCCCCTCAAATATTGGAAGACTGCTATCCTGTCACACACACACACACACACAGCCCTTCTTTTCATTAAACCAGACGTGCCCCGTTCCTGCCACCATTCCTTTGTGCGTTTTAGCCTCCAGCCTCCTCATCATCTCTGCTGCTGTTCTCTGCACTCTTTCTAGAGTGAAGATAATAGGTTTTGCACAAAGATAAACAACTGGCTCTTTTATCTGCTGATAGCCAACCAGCCACCTCTCCCTACTCCTAGTTCAGAAAGAATGTGCTCTCTTTGAGAGCTGCTATCTCCACAAAGCAGTCGCTGGAGGTCAGCACAGGTTCCCATCACATCGGTTATGAGCACCGCAGCGGGGAAAGAGGGGGAAAAAAACGAAGGCGGCAGATTTGTAAAATAAACTGGACTTCCAGCCGGAGTCACAGAGTTTAGAGAGCTGAGAAGCAGCCTCTGAAAGGCGGATAATGCTAAAGCTGTGACAGACACATTCTTGCCAGGCGTGTTTTTAGGAGAGGGAAAGTGAACTCAGGGAAGGGAGAAGGATGGTGATTCATTCTTTTGGACGATTGCTGGCTTTCCGTATCCCGTTAGAGCATTCTAGCAGGGGTGAACGAGGCAGGATGAGGGGCTTTGAGAGAGGCCAGGAGGGGGAGCGAATCAAGATCAGGTGAAGTGTTCATACCACTTTACAAGACCTCGGTAAGGCCGCACTTGGAATATTTGCATCCAGGTTTGGTCGCCACAATGCAAAAAAGATGTTGAGACTCTAGAAAGAGCAACAAAGATGGTTAGGGGACTGGAGGCTAAAACGTAGGAAGAAGGGTTGCAGAAATTTGGTATATTGTCTAGTTTAATGAAAAGAAAGACTTAGGGGAGACACGATAGCAGGCTTCCAGTATTTGAGGGGCTGCCCCAAAGAAGAGGGAGTCAAGCTATTCTCCAAAGCCCCTCAAGGCAGGACAAGGAGCAATGAGGATGGACACTAATCAAGGAGAGAAGCAACCTATTAGTAAGAAGAAATTTCCTGACAGTGAGAACTATTAAGCAGTGGAACAACCTGCCTCCAGAAGTTGTGAATGTTCCAACGCTGGAAGTTTTTAAGAAGAGGTGATATAAGTCTGTAACCTACAGGCTAGCCCAGCTATTAAAACCAGAGCTCTCCCATTTATGCAGGAAACCCATTGATTAATGGGACCTGAGTGTGCTTTCCCAGGTAGCTGCCTGCTTAATGTGTTTACACCTCAACATTTCAGATCATTGAACCGATTCCTTTCTCCTTTGCTGGTGAAATGGATTAATGAATGCCGCAAGAATAGAAATCTGTACTTTGAAATCACATGAGGTCCGTGGTTACATAACCCTAAAAAAAAATTAAAAAATCAAAATGCTAACAGATAAAAGGCCAGGGGTCCCCAAACCCCGGCCCACTGTGGCCCAGTGGTGGGATTCAAAAATGTTTACTATCGGTTCTGTGGGTGCGGCTTGGTGGGCGTGGCAGGGGAAGGATACTGCAAAAGCCCGTCCCCTCCCCACCCCACTAACCTGCTTTCCAGCTCCATTCTCCTGTGCAGGGCAACCAAAGAAGAACCAGCCGATCAGCTGGGACTCAACAGGAGGCAGAGAAGTGATGGCATTGGTGGGATTTAACCAGTTCCCTGAATGACTCAACATTTCCGCTACCAGTTCTTCAGAATTGGTCCAAACCTGCTGGATCCCACCTCTGCTGTGGTCTGATACTGGAACCGGCTGTGCAAGTGGCAAGCGAGCACATGCATGCATGCATCTTTACTTGCACGAGTGGTAGGCACTTGCACACACATGCACACTTGTCTGCTACTCACACGGAAGCATCCCCTCTGCCCCCACCTCGGGCCAGTCTGCCAAGTGGGAAAGGTTGGGGACCACTGGATTAGGCCCCATCTAGGCTGCAGAAATCCGGCCCCAAAATGGAAGGCTTAAAGCCCAACTCTTTGCCGTCATCTGACGGTCATCTGGAGCTTTGCAAACCCACATTTGGTTACTCTAGTTCAGGTTCTCAAACTTGGCAACTGTTAAGGCGTGCGGAGGACCTCAGTTCCCAGAATTTCCCAGCCAGCATGCCAAGATTGAGAAGCACGGCTCAAGCAACTGAAAAAAAGTAAAGGCTTAAAGAGCAAGTAAAAGCCACAGAGAAGATTGCTGTTTATATTTCTTTCCAATATTTCATAAATAAATAAAAAAAATTCTCTTCTAAGACCAACCAGTAGAACAAACAGGTATATCTAAGTAGGAGCTAAAAATAAAATATGTTTAGCAGCCTGGAGTTAAAAACAGCCTCAGTAGCAGACATGGAAGATTTTCCATTAGCCAGGGAGGCCTCCGCAGAAGACCCGCCATCTTCCACGGCCATAAAACATGAAAGGGTTGTGTTTTTTTTACTTATGATCAGGTATCTTGGTAGGATAGAGAGCCTAAAATCGCAACAGTTGGCCTTGTTTCTAGCCTTCCCAAAAGTTTGGAAAGAGCATAAAGAGAAGCTGTTTTTTCTCTCCATGGGAGTCCATGTGATTCATGGTTCTTACAAGAGTTTGGCTGGCCCTTTCAGCCAAGGAGACTTCACAATAAAACCGTAGCTGTGAAAACTGAGAAGACTCCAAGAATAAATAGCGCTCTGATTCTTCCCTCTTTCTCTTTTGTCTGTTCCAATGGATTTGAAATCCTAAAATGGACCTCCTCTCCTTTACAGGCTGGGGAAAAGGAAAGCAGAGGAGAAGGGAAAGAAAGAGGAAGAATACAGAATAATAGGGTTGGAAGGGACCTTGGAGGTCCTCTAGCCCAACCCCTGCTCCAACAGGAGACCCTAGCCTAGATCATTCTGGAGAAATAGCCGTCCGGTCTCTTCTTGGAAACCTTCAGGGATGGAGCACTTACAACTTCTGGAGACCACATTCCACGGATTAATGGTTTTCGCTGTCAAGAAGTGTCTCCTTAATTCTAGGTTGGATCCAGGGGTGGACTTCTTGGCCTGGTTGCTGTGGGGGATGCGGCTTAGTCGGCCTCCTGCACCATGGTGGGCCATCTTCGCCCTCCCTGGGCTCCGAAGGCTTTCCTTGAGCCTCCGGGAGGGTGAAAAATGGAGGCCCTCTAGAGACCGGAAATGGGCCCATTTTATAGCCTTCCTGAGGCCTTCCCAAGAGGCCTGCTTTTTGCCCTCACCAAGCCTCTGCGTGGGATCCAAACGGGGCTGCGTGGAGACTCCGGGGAGGGGAGGGGAGGTGTGGGGTGAGCAGGGCCAGCCAGTTGTTACAACTACCGGTTCTGTGAACCAGATATAAAATTAGCATCCAGTTCGCCAGAACCGGTGCAAACCGGTAGCAGCCCCACCCCTGGCTGGCTCTCTCTTTAAGGCGCTTCCACCAGTGACTTCTTATGCCTCCCTCTTTCCGACTGCAGCCAGATTTTGGCAAAGCACAAGTTTTCCCCCATTTGTCTGTTCTCCTTCAAAGATTGTTTGTTTTATGCCTGGCATGTTTATAGACGGTAAATGGTTTGCTATCATATCTGTCAGTCCAAACAAGCAAAACTAGAGAAATTGCAAACTGGTTGTGAGCTGAGGTCCACCAAGCGCTTCCACGTCGTACAGAAATAGAGTCAGCTTTCCCCAAAACGTTCCAGGTATCGCTAAGTGGCCCTTTATTAAAATGTTTGACATCTTTCTGTTACGAAAAATGTTTGCCGGGGGTTACTTTCGATGAAGCACAATTACTTATTTAATCGAGTGGATTAAATTAAACTTGGATTAAACACATGAAGTTAAGCGAGGCGAAATGCCTTTTGACATTGATGAGGAAGAGCAGAAGGAATATTCTCCTCATGCTAGAAGTGCAACGTTTCTTACTTTCCCCTTCGCACTGAACCGTTGGGATGCAAATGGCACGAATAACAGCCTCATATTACACAGGGACATAATTTGTGTCCTTTGCATAATGATGTCATGTGCGTGTAATGGCTATTGTGGTGTTTACACAAGGCCTACTTTTACTGTAACTTCTGGCTGCAAACATGACGGGGATGAGATATGACCAGTTGTTGTTTTTTCAGAACAATTCAGCAACTGAATTCTAACTCTTGGTTTTCACATTTCTCCCACCGCTCTTTCCTGAGGAACCTTTCTGATGATTGATGAGAAAATCATTTTTAATCAAAAGAGACTCCCAAGGTATTTGCCCAAAGGTACTTCTTGTTCTGTACAAATACCTCAAACTTTAAACTACACACCTTGAGCAGGGAGCTAAGCAGATCTTTAGACCTGTTTGGAAATACACAGACGTGAATTTCTGGTCTTAAAAGGGGAGCTATCACACCCATGCCTCAGGAGAAACGTTGACATGGAAAAAGTAGACTGGGGGTCTCCAGCCTTCACAACTTTAAGCCTTGTGGACTTCAACTCCCAGAATTCCTCAGCCAGGAGAATTCTGGGAGTTGAAGTCCACAAGTCCCAAAATTGCTAAGGTTGGATACTCCTGGAGTAGATCGTCTGGGGCAGGGGTCTCCAACCTTGGCAACTTTAAGACTTGTGGACTTCAACTCCCAGAATTGGAATTCTGGGAGTTGAAGTCCACAAGTCTTAAAGTTGCCAAGGTTGGAGACTCCTATCTGGTTTTTGGGGGGGTCTTTTGTCTTTCGTTTACTTCTCCACATGCGTGTTTTTCCACTCAATGGATCGGACGGCATTTAGCGTGGGCTGGAGAGCACCAGGGGCGGATTTCCTTCAGCGCTCAGGAGCTGAGCCCAAAGATGGTGATGAACTTGTAAGCTGAGGTAATTACTCTTCTCTTCTAGCCTTTGAAGTTCAGCAACCCTGCCAACTTTAATCACATCCTGTTTTCCCTCAGGTGAAATAGTTTTGGTGAAGAACAGTTTAGTCCCATAGTCCTCTGAGGGAAAAGCGTGCTGGAATCTGAGCAGATAACGTGAGCCCACTGACTATATATAGACAGACCAAATATTGCCATTTAACCCCAGTTGAAGGAGAAGAAACCTTGGCATGGGGAACAGAAGACAAAGGAGGGAGCCGCGTTGCAGTCCTACACCACAGAGGCGCCCGCCTGGTTAGCAAACCCTCTGCCGAGCCCTCCTTCATCTCCCAGAGATGCCGGAGTAACACGGGAGGCTCGTTTTAATGTCGCCACCGCGTGAGATCTATGTCAAGAGTGCACGGAGGGCGTGCCTGCGAGGGAGGGAGCAAGCACGATTTCCAGCACTGAACTGGCACACGCAAGGAACAAGGGTGGCGTTTGCTTTTCGTGCCGCGATATTTTGATGCAATGGGCAGCAGCGTGGCACTTTGAATGAGATGAGGCGGCCTCTGGTTCCAGGATTCTGATTTAAATTTTATTTTATTTTATTTTATTGATTGATTGATTGATTGAAGCACAGAAAGATCCTTTCTTATGGTTCAGGATCATGTAAGGCCAGGAACGTTCCCTGGGGGGATTAGTGCATCATTGGGGTTGATAGCTCTGCAGGTTATGTCTGTTCACCTGCTAGAGTTCACCTACAACATCTTAGAGGACAGAAAGAGATGGAGAAAGCTCCACTTCCTTGCTGGTCTACACTGATAGATAGATGGTGGACTACGCTGCTCTAAATTGGCGGGTACATTTTGGATTGGGTAGTTTGCCTTTGCCTGCCCTACTTTGCTGCATTTTAATCAGCATTAGAGCATGGAAAATAGGATAAGTGGTGGGATTCAATTTTTCTTACTACAGGTTCTGTGGGTGTGGGTTGGTAGGCAGGACAGGGGAAGGATACTGCAAAATCTCCAGCCAGCGGTGGTATTTGCTGGGTCTCCGAACTACTCCAAATTGCCACTAATGGTTCTCCAGAACCGGTCAGTACCTGCTGAAGACCACCTCTGCTTTGGAAGTCTTCTAGATCAACCCCCCGCTCTGGCAGGAGACCCTATCCCATTGCAAACAATTGTCCGACCTCTTCTTGAAAGCCTCCAGTGATGGAGCACCCACAACTGGTGAAGTCAAGTTGTTCCACTGGTTAACTGTTCTCGCTGTTAGGACATTTCTCCTTAGTTTGAGGTTGCTTCTCTCCTTGGTTCGTTTCCATCCATTTTTTCTTGTCTTGTCTTTTGGTGCTTTGGAAAATAATTGGCCTCCCTCGTTCTTGTAGGAGCCCCTTAAATATTGGAAGACCGCCATCCCATTCGTGTCATTGGGTGTGTCGTCATCTCCAAGCATTTCCTGGCGGATGAGCAGAAGAAGGCACTTGGGCTGGTGGTGCTTTTGTGGCTCCATCTCCTGAGCATAAGAACGGTGCCAACGTTCATCTCCAAATGCAGGCGTTCAGTGCCAAGGAGGTGGTCCTCACGAGGAGATCTGGGTTTCCAATGGCCCAGCTGACAGCCGGGGCAACTGCCACCTTTCTCTGCTTAATAGGACAGCTGATGGCTCCGATCAGAAAACCGTCATCCTTTATCTCCTTTGGCCGAGGGCCGCGATTCCCAACAGAGGCCCGGGTTCTTGGCTGAGGCATCCCTTCGTGACAAAGCAGCCCTTAGTCTCCAGCCTCCTGTCTCGGTGACCATGTCACCACTGGAGCAGCGAGGTCTCCTGGTTCTCACATCCTACACTATGCACCGCAGCCTTCCCAATTAAATCAAACCATTGATTAAACAAACCAATGAGCATAATTGGCTTAATTAGATTCTCTCCCTATTGGCACCAGACCATTGTAGAAAGGCCCTTGCAGGATGAAGTGAACCAAACATTTCCTCCCCCCACCCCCTCTCTCTCTGAGATAATTAAGAATTGGCTGGTGCAATTTTAAAACCCGCGAGTCTGAATAGCGTCGAAGGGGAGGGGGCGAGGGGGGAGAGCAGGGGAAGGATGAATGAAGGGAGGAAGAGGCAGAATAGGCCACATCTCCAGCCGGGGGGGTGGAGGGGAAGGGGCTTCATTGGAAGCGGATGGTCCCTGCTGTTGAAATGCGTGTCTCAAGTGCAGTCACTTGGCTTCCCTTGTAACGGGCCCTTCCCTGCTTGCACCAATTCACACATGACCTTTCATTCAGGTGTAAATTCCATTTGGCTGAAACGAACTGCGGGGCCTCGACATTAAAGACTTCTACGGGGTTTTCTTGGAGGCAGAAAGCAACCACCGAGGGCTGGAGGCAGTTTAGAGATAGGAAATATCAATCCATCAAACTTGGTGGTAAAAAACACGATTTTTGTGATAGAGTTGTCAGAGGATATGCCCTCCCTGATTCGATAGTCTCAGCTGCACATTTCCACCGTTTCAGTCACAAATTGACTTCTGTGGACCTTACTTCCTACTTAAGGGGTCAGCAGAGGGGGGCTGTGCATAAGTGCACCAATGCACCCATCGTCCCCGTCGTCGTATTTTTACTCTCTTATTCTTCTTGTTGTTTTTGCTTGACAGATTCCAATCAATAAAAATTAAAAAAGTAAATCCCTCCATCCCTCCATCCACCACCCATCCACATGCCCGATGAAGGCTGGTGGCATCTCCCGTGTCATGAACCCGCAGAGCACCTGAAGGCCGGAGGACAAGAAGCAACGGATGGAGACCCGTCAAGCAACCTAGAAGTCAGGAGACATTTCCTGAGGGTCAGAACAATTTAATCAGGGGAACAACTTGCCTTCAGAAGTGGTGGGTTCTCTCCATCGCTGGAGGTTTTTAAGAAGAGGCAGGACAGCCATTGGTCCAGAGCCACCAGCTGGGTGACTTTCGGCCCATCAAACCTGTAGGAAGAAGGTAGTGAACCTGTTGCCAAGAAAACTGCAGGGGCTTGTCCAGGCAGGTCAAGAGGGAGGCATCAAGGCTGACTCAGCAGTAGCTGGAGCAACGCTGGGGCGCCGAGCCTGTGGCTAAGCAAGGGAGGCCCCACGCACCTCCGGTTGCCTTCAACATTTGGAGAGTCTCCTTTGATCTTATGAGCAATGGGTCTAGCAAGGAGGTTGCCGTGAAGCGTGATGCTATGGAATCTTGGTAACTGTTCCACCCATTATCTGTGGACCTTTTTTATTTATTTATTTTATTTATTTATTTTTGTCAATAGCTTACAAGATAATAGGTATAAGTCAAAACATAGTTATGAATACATGGATACAGGATAAGAAAAATAAAAGAAACAATAGGACAGGGACGGTAGGCACGTTGGTGCGCTTATGCACGCCCCCTACAGACCTCTTAGGAAAGGAGTGAGGTCAATAGTAGACAGTCTAAGGTCTAGAGTGGGGGGTTTTGGGAAAAAACCCCAGAGTCAGGTAGAGTATCCCAGACATTGACCACTCTATTGATGAAGTCGTATTTCCTGCAATCGAGTTTGGAGTGGTTTACCTTGAGTTTGTGTATCTATTGTGTGCTCATGTGTTGTTGTGGTTGTAGCTGAAGTATTCATTTGCAGGTAGGACATTGCAATGTATAATTTTATATACTATACTTAGATCGGACCGAAGGCAGCGTAGTTCTAGGTTATCTAGGTCTAGAATTTCAAGTCTGGTGGCATAAGGTCTTCTGCAACGAGTAGAGGAGTGGAGAACTCTTCTTGTGAAATATTTCTGGACTTTCTCAACTGTGTTAATATCAGATACGTAATGTGGGTTCCAGACTGATGAGCTGTATTCGAGTCTTGGTCTAGCAAATGTTTCGTATGCTCTACCTTTGCTGAAGATCTGTGGATCCCTATTCAGAGTTCTCCCAACTGGATCCCTTTTGGGGGCTGCTGGAGTCCGGCGCCCAACTTCCCACTTTGCCCACTTCACAATGTGCGAAGGGGGTGAAAGCCTCCAGCTTGGCATAACAGTGGGGAGGGTTTGGCCTTGCCGAGCTGAGGACTTGAAAGGATGAATCCCTTCTGCCCAAATCCCCACCACTGAACTGCGAATGAATGGGTCGGTTTGTCTCCTCTGGGGCGGTTCGAGTGGACAATAGCACCTTCTCACGCAGGAAAAGGGGCCCCAGAGATTACTGGTCCTAATGAGCAATGAGGGAGGTGTGGGGAGCGTTTCCTTTTATCCAATCCTTGCCCATTTCAAGAGGCAACGCTGTTCTTCCCGGCTTCCTGTTTGTCAAATGAAGGGCCCTTCTGGGCTATTCTTTGGGGAAGGTTGAGAGGACGGGAGAGGTTGGGTGAGGTGACATGGATTCGTCAGCACTAATGGGAGCCAGGAGGCACAAGGCCGGAGAGAAGAGCTGCGGGCCCTTGTCTGAAACCACCTCCCTGAACCCACTGGGAACATGGCCTGGGTGGCTTTGCCGCTCTCTCGGGAGAGTCTTCCCAAGGATGCTGAAAACCCAGCCAGGTGGGCCTGTGGGGTTAGGGCCGGAAGAATACAGAAAGAGACGCCTCGTTGGGAGAGTATTTCGACCCGTGTCAACTCCATATTGAAGCAGTCGGTACATTCTGGAAGGCAAAACTAGTCTTCACCCGTGGAAGGCTAAAATACTGCCTCAGACCAGACATCTGGGACCTGATGGCCTTCTAGCCAAACTCTCTTCTCAAGCAGGACAATCAATCAATCCGTTGGAACAGAGTTGGAAGGGAGGTCTTCACAGATAACAGATAATCAGAGTTGGAAGGGACCTTATAGGTCATCTAGTCCAACCCCCCGCCCAAGCGGGAGACCCTACACCATTTCTGACAGATGGCAGTCCAATCTCCTCTTGAAGGACTGAAGTGATGGCGCTCCCACAACTTCCGAAGGCAGCTTCTGTTCCACGGGTTGACTGTTCTCTAGTCCAGCCCCTGCTCAAGCACAAGACCCCCACATCATTTCAGACACATGGTTGTCCAGTCTCTTCTTAAAAACCTACAGCGCTTGTAGCACCCACGAGTTTTGGAGGCAAATAGTTCCACTGGTTAATTGTCTTCACTGTCAGGAAATTCCTTCTTAGTTCTAGGTTGATCCTCTCCTTGATTAGTTTCCACCCATTGCTTCTTGTCCTGCCTTCAAGGGCTTTGGAGAATATTTATTGATTTGGTTGATTTGATTTGTCAATCGCTTACAAGATAATAAGTATAAGTATAAACATGAGTGAGAATACGGGAAATAGGTACGAACAAATGGGGACATTTGGACAGGGATGGTAGGCACGATGGTGCACTTATGTACACTCCTTACAGGCCTCTTAGGAGTGGGTATTTTCTCCCTTCCTTATTTTATTGTTTATTTCATTTATTTATTTGATTTATCAATTGCTTACAAGATGATAGCTATAAGTAAGAATATAGGAAATAGGTACGAATAAATGGGGACAATAGGACAGGGACGGTAGGCAACGATGGTGCACTTATACACTTCCCTTACAGACCTCTTAGGAATGGGGTGAGGTCAATACTGGATAGTTTAAAGGTAAAGGAGTGGAGGTTTGAGGATGTAACCACCGAGTCAGGTAGTGCATTCCAGGCATTGACCACTCGGTTGCTGAAGTCGTACTTTCTGGAATCAAGTTTGGAGCGGTTAACATTGAATAGCTTGACCCCTTCCTCTCTGTGACAGCCCCTCAAATATTGGAAGGCTGCTCTCCTGTCTCCCCTGGTTCTTCTCTTCCCTAGACTAGCCAGGCCCAGTTCCTGCAACCCTTCTTCATATGTTTTAGCCGCCAGTCTCCTCATCATCCTGGTTCCCCAAACCCCCAAAACTTTAACCTTAGACTGTCGACTATTGACCTCACCCCTTTCCTAAGAGGTCTGTAGGGGGCGTGCATAAGCGCACCAACGTGCCTACCATCCCTGTCCTATTGTTTCTTTTATATATTTTTTATTTTTCTTATATGTATCCATGTATTCATAACTATGTTTTGACTTATACCTATTATCTTGAAAGCAATTGACAAAAATAAATAAAATAAAAATTTAAAAAATCCCCTTGGTTGCTCTTCTCTGCACTCTTTCCAGAGTCTCAACCTCTTTTTTCCTATCGTGGTGGACCAGAAGTAATTGAAGCCCTCCCCTTTTTCAAAGTACAAGAGAGGCAGGTCTCTGATCCTGTGATCTTGGCTTCCATCTTGGCCTTGTTGACTCCTCCGTAGGTAGCCCCTTTTTCAGACAAGTGACATCCCAGTGACCTCCAAGTCTTGATGAGAAGCAAGTCAATGTAGTTGGCTAGCGGGACTTACATTTTCCCACGGAAGCTCCTGTTGTTCAACCAAAGACTGGCTAAAAAAGCATGGTCCCTGTTCCGCTTTCTCCTGGAGAGAGAGTCGTATCTAAAGGTCAGTTTCTGATTCCACCACAATCCGTCCCATGGCTGGAGAAGACGGAGAACAAGAAAATTCCACAGCTGAGAAAGTGTGGTTTGCAAACATACTCAGTAAGTTAAAAAAACTGTGAGAATATTTAACTTTAAATGCTTTATTTTATCTCTAGGGACATGTGAAAGTAAACATGTTTCACAACTCATACTGTTTCCAGTAACAATATAATCTTCATCCACTCAAACTTTCTTTTGTGTGTCTATAGACTGTCGAACAATACTTCTGCATGATGCTAATTTTCCATTCTCTCTCACACACACACACATACACACACTTGCTTGCAGAATTGTTAAATGTTTTATTACAACAATCCTTAGCCATACCCCTGTGGGTCACTATGGCCTTTTTACAACCTCTGGTCTTCCAACTCTCAGAATTCCTGAGCCAGCCATTGTTATCTTATGGTAGTTGGGTTGTTATGCTTCCCTAGATGACTTCTAATGTTCCCAGTGTTATTTAATATAGTTCTTCTTTTTATATATATTTATTCTTTTGTTTAACTTCTCAGGTTTTATATATTTTCAGCTTTTTAGCTTTAGACCTTGGATGTGTCATGCCCCTGTAAGAGTCTGAATCCAAGGAGGAAGCTGAACAGCTGACAGGGAGTGTGGCTCCATTGGCTGTGGAAGAAACTGGGGAAGGGCAAAGTCTGGCTGGGCAGAGCAGGGGAGAGGGAATTTTGAGGAAGACCCAGGCCAACCCCCTCTTCATCATAGGGCACTCGGGGAGGAACAGAGAAGGGAGCAATGTGGGTTGCATGGCTTGCGGGGGAGGAAAGAGCCCTGATTCCCTTCATTAGCTGCAGCTGGGAACACAGTTTATAAAAAAGGCAGGTTGTGTGAGGCAGGCTGTCGGGAGCAAACGTGACTTTATCTTGTATTGTCGTGGCTTATCTGTGTTCCTGGCATCTTCCCAACTGTGTGAGTTTTGCTGTGCCTTTAAGTCTGAAATTCCTTCTCCTGCCCTGTCAAGCTAATTACTTCAGTTTGGCTTGTTTGGACTTTAAGTTACCGTTTGTGTTGCTCATGTTTTTGACTTGATTTCTGCAGTCAAAGGCTGTTCCTGGGAAAGTTTTTCTCCAGCCAAAAGGTAACCTGGACCTTGGGGGCAAAGTTGGAGATAATAAAGGGACTCTTATGGCTGATCTAACTGGGTTGCCTTTGTGCCACGCCCCTTTGGGTCATCACAATATGACTGCTTATTGCTTCTTCCACGGCTTGCATCTTAAGCCCTCATGTTGGTCTATGCTAATACTTGTTTGATTATTATTTGTTCCTAAAAAGTTTTGTCCATGACTGTTAGCAAGGTTGTGTGTAAAGGTGGCTCTTTTTTTGTGTGGTGGCACCTGGCTTTTGAGTCAGGCTGGGCACCATCCTGCCAAGAAGGCATGGAAAAAGAAAAGGGCAAAGCAGAACCAAAAGAGAAGAGTAGGATTTAATTTTAATTGCAAAGCAGATGGATTAAGAATAATTAAGATGGTTGCCTCCTTGTTTTACAATAAAATTGGTACTTTTAGAAGGAGCCTGAGGGCCCAAGATTATGCACAGAAAATACTTCATACCAGCTTGGCATCAGGCTGAGTCAACTCACGTGTAATGCCTTCCAAAAAGCCTCCAGTTCTGTACCGAACTGAGACAGTGAGCTGTTGAAGCAAGATTTTAATCCTCTTGGGGGATAGCTCTTCTAATAAAAATTCCATCCACGCATCGATTCAGTCATGGAAAATGGCCGGGAGAAGGGTGGCCTTTGGAGGAACTAGAAAGAGAAAACATACAATCTTCTACATGATGCGTGGTGTTGAATTGGGACTCCTTCAAAGGATTTTGAGATCACATCACAGATGCTCCCTGCGTTGAGGGTGGTAGGAAGGCGAAAACTTGGATCCGTTTCAAATTTCTAGTCAGCCATGAACTCCTTGGGGTCAACTAACCCTAAACTTCACTAAAACGCTAAACAACCTGATAGTGTTGTGGTGTGGAAGGCTGGGGCACAGTTTGTGTGTGTGTGTGTGTGTTTGTGTTTGTGTTAAAGCATATACTATTGTGACTTCCTTGAAGAAAAGATTTAATATACATGAAATAATTAAATGTGCAACAAAGCGGGAAAAATAGATTTCAGCCAGAGTAATCTTTGGGAATCCATTTTGAATTAATGCCAAGGGTTTTTATCAGAGAACCACAGCAAGAACAATTAATCTGGGAAACATGGTTTGAAAAGGCAGAGTGAGGGTGATGCCAACTAGGCTGGAAGGTGGGGTCAAGCGAGGAGCCAGCTTGAAATCGATACGCAGCCACAAGTGGCAGACGCTTGAGTTCCCTCAAGATTCACGAAGCCTTATCTGGTCTTTCCCAGGAAGACTCTTGTAATATAGGTAGAAGGCAATAAAAGTTGCTTACTTTAGCTATTTACAAATATATTTAAGCTGGGGGCTCTAGTTGCTTACACCTGACAGGTAAGAATCAATTACAAATGGAGCTAATCTGTACATAACCTGGATGATGTAACCTATTTGGGCATTTTACTAATACCGATTCCTGGATCGCCACACACAAGCAGAACTGCCTTTACCTCCATGGCCAGCCTATCTGCACATTTTCCTTTGCATTTTCAAAAGCTCAAATATACCCCTGATTCAGAGGTGGGATTCAGTCAGAGGTGGGGTTCAGCTGGAGAACCGGTAGCGGAATTTCTGAGTAGTTTGGAGAACCGTCCAATCCCACCTCTGACTGGCCCCGCCAACCCCCTCTCTTCTCTGCCTCCCATCGAGTCCCAGCTGATCGGCTGGGTCTTCTTTGGTTGCCCTGCACAGGAGAATGGGGCTGGAAAGCAGGTTAGCGGGGTGGGGATGGAGATTTTGCAGTATCCTTCCCCAGCCACGCCCACCAAGCCATGCCTACCAAGCCACACCCACAGAACCAGTAGTAAAAAATTTTTGAATCCCACCACTGCCCTGATCCTACTTTCTTGTCTTCGTGGTGCCCAGTTTGCTTCTTTGTATGGAAACTTGTGGGATTATTTGGCAGTTTCCATGTGTGTGTGTGTGTGTGTTTTTAACAGCGAGAGAAGGTCAGGGGTCTCAACTGGAATTCCCATCACCACCATTTATATAAGCCCAGATTGCTTTAATGATGGAGTCTTGGAAGGGAGAAAATCCTGTCCCCGAAGCGGCTGAGAACCCAGTTTGGTGGCTCCCATGTAGAAGATCGCGTTACGCTTCTGCTACCCTCCAGCTTTTAAGACCCAGTTCCCAAATTCTTCTCTGGAAAGAACTCTGGCCATCCTGGCTCCAAGGGAAACCACAGTTTTGTTTGCTTTATTTGTTGCCGTTGCCAAATTCTGGCTTTAACCTTCCCGCGTATCTTGGTTGACAAAGGAGGAAGGTTGGAGACCCCAGGATTTCCAATGCAACAGCATTTTGCAAAATTATAGGTTGCTCTTGGTAAGAGAGAGCAAAAGGAAGCCCCCACCGAGGCCGCTTCTGTTCAACTCTCTTTTCTGTGTGTAATTATTTAAAGAGAAAACATACCCTAACCAAAAAGCAGCCTCCTTATGGGGTATTTTGAAGGAGGAGAGTCTGCTGAAAACATTGCAAAGTCCTTGGAGAAAGGCTTACAAAATTGTAAGCACCCACCTACTATATGACGGCCTTCATTTTTACCCCTTCTAGGAGTAGATTGTGGTTGATCGTTTATGAAAGGGGTTAAAGAGAAGATCTGTGTGGTTTTCAAGTTCCCACAATAAACTGGGGCCTGTGAGCACTTCCAGTTCCACTGGAGGAAAATCCCACGCACCGCTGACAAAAGGGAGCCTTTGTTGGCCTCTGCCTGACCAACTGATGTCCGCCCAAATCTCATCCGTTCCTGGGCTCCCAAGCATCCCCCACGGAGATTTTAATTTTCCTTTCTCCCAACAAGGCTGTGGGGAAGAACACAGGAGCCGTCTCCAATATCTTCAGACAACAATAACAGCAACAAAGAAGAAGTTAGTTTTAACCATAACGGTTAACTGAGCCGAACTAAGCTGTAACATATATTTAAGGGCATTTTGCACACTTTTTTCTCTCTCAGCCTCAGGGATCTCATTCAGGTAGTCTTAGTTTCAAGTGGGAAATCTAACGTCTTCTGGATCACTCGGACCTAAACGGAGCAAGGCTTAATATCTCTCAGGTGTCCCAATTGATTCAGCCTTGCGATTAGGCTTTACTGTAGACATAATTTCTGGAGCGTAGAAGGCCTTCAAGAAAATAATTTTCAAATTTTCCTATTACTCCTTGATTATTTATAATTTTGGCGATGAGGGTAGAAAGAGGGTCAGTTCTCAGCTTTCATTGTTTCATTAATTAATTTAATCCTTCCCAGCTTTGAGTTCATGGGCTGCCCTGAATGTTGATGGTCTTCTCAATGCAATTCCTCGTTGGGGTTCTTCAGCATCTCGGTCATTCCAGAAGGAGACCTCTTCTTCCCTTCTCCTTTCCGCATGCTGCGTGCTGTGGGTTTCCCTCTTCCCTTCTGGCCTAACGGCACACAGAGAAGGAGCCTGATGGACGTACAAGACCACCTGGCTACGGCTCTAGTGTTGCTTTCTCTGTGCTCCTCCCTCTTCCCCAAATAAGATCTTCTCATTGTCTGAGCAGCTGACCTTCTTTTCTGGATGGATGTGAGAAGAGGCAGCAAACTGAGACAAGCTGTTGGACATCCGCCCATCCTTGGTCCTTACGAAGATGCAACCCTTCCAACTAGTTGGTGTGTTGGCTTTCGTTTGAGCTAAAAATGTTTTTAATGTTTCATTGCACTGGATTTTTTTTTTAATTTCATCCAAGTGGGGAAGTTGTATACCACATTTAAACTGCATAGCTGAGCAACAATTGAAATGTTCAGCAATTAATGGAATATAGTTAACCACAGGAAACAACAGCCTCTGTTATTTATAATGACATTCAGACTGTCCTTTTCTTTTGCATAACTTTGAACGGAATTAGATCTTCCGAGCACCATTCCTTTAGCTCATAGCAAGCTATCCTGACATTAAAACATCATGACTTTGGCTCTAAAAATTAGCCAGGGTCTGGGCAGGAGACAAGTCACAAGCTGTGGGTGCTCCAACACTGGAGGTTTTCAAGAAGAGATCGGACTGCCGTTTGTCCAGAATGGTGTACGGTCTCCTGCTTGGGCAGGGGATTGGACTAGAAGACCTCTAAGGTCCCTTCCAGCTCTGTTATTCTGTTAAATTTTGGATTAGTGTTGCAAAACTCCAGCTTCCTTCATCTAGTACAGTGATCTTCAAACTCGACCGCTTTAAGACTTGTGGACTTCCAACTCCCAGAATTCCTCCTCTTCCAGTCATGTTAGCTCAGGGATTCTGGGAGTTGAAGTCCACAAGTCTTAAACTTGCCAAGTTTGGAGACCCTTGGGCTAGCTGGATGAAAGGAAGGGAGAGGAAGGAATAAGATGATTGATAGGATGGGTGGATGGATGGATAGAGATGGATGATATAGATTATATAAAAATCTAGAGACAGAACTAGATAGAGAGATAAATAGAGAGATACAGGGTGTATGGCTGGCTGGCTAGCTGGATGATGGACAGACAGAGGATGAGTGACATAGATTATATAAATATCTAGACCAGGGGTCCCCAAACTTGAACAGCTTTAAGACTTGTGGACTTCCAACTCCCAGAATTCCTCTTCCCGTCATGTTAGCTCAGGGATTCTGGGAGTTGAAGTCCACAAGTCTTAAAGCTGCCAAGTTTGGGCACCCTTGATCTAGTAGGACACTTGAAATGATCAACCTCCTTAAGTAACCGCAAGATGTGAAGTTTAATATTATATGCGTAATGCGTCTCTCTAAACTACCTCCTGTGGCCCCAATTATGCCAACTATCCCAAAGGTACTAAAAATGGTGAATCATTTTGTTTGAAAGTTACCAAATTGATTTATAATGTTCATGGCTTACATATTTCTCCAACCTTCCAGTCCTTGTGGCCTTCCTTTAAGGAGAAGGAAAATAAATGAATGAAATAAAATCTTAATTGAAAACAGCCTCTCTTTTTCTCACACAACATTCAATTCGAGAGCTTTATGCCATATCCAAAAATAGTAATGAAACCTATCCCGCTAATAAGCATATGGTTAAAATATGCATAAGCCAGACCTTAATAGATTTGAAAGAAAGTATTTGCATAAAGCCATGAAGCTGAATGTTTTCTGTAATAAGAGGAGCTTGACTCGATCTGGTTTTATTGGGTAATTGCTATTCATTTGTGTGCCTGATTGGAACTATTTTCAAACAAATGTTCTTAGCACACACTTCTCTGAACCACGAAGCCTGTTTCGTCTCATCCTATTTAGGTAAATGGACTGGAAAATTTTAGTAAGAAGCATCTTGTATGTCTGTGTGTGTCCGCTCCTCTTCCTCTTTTCCTCTGGAAATAGATAATTATGTTTTCAACACATCACCCCTACTCAGGCTCAGCTGCCTTTGAACAAAGGTTAGACCCATTCGTGAAAGTCCTGGGGCTCAAAAACTGCCTCTTAGCCTCAGTCACAGCCCAGCTGCCTCTGGAGAACATCTGCTCCAGGAGACGGGGGCGCTTCTTGATGCAGTTGGTGGGACACGGTGAGGACAGACAGCCGGACTAGCTGGGCCATAAGTCCGACCCAGCAGGGCACTGCTTAGGTTCTTAAGTAAGTTCACGGATCACTGCTCCATGGAGATTCTCCATCATCTATCGGGTCTCGGTTGTCCCAAAGGGGCTTTTTTTTTCAAGAGGCTTTCTGGTTTTTGGACTTTCTGATTTTTCTTTGAAGACATTTCGCTTCCCATCCCAGAAGCTTCTTCAAGACGCTTCTTGGACGAGAAATCCAATGACTTCCAGGAAAAACAAAGTCCGATTGCCTTTTGAAAAAGCACATTTGGGACAGGTAAGAGTTAATTTAACAAATCAGGTATTTTCCTGATTCCAATGTCCTGAACACACCGTGTCTGGCTGCTGTTTCTTCCTGTTATGTAGCTTCTCAGAGTATCTGTATGGTTGCTTTTCTGCATTACTGAGTTGTTTTGGCGCAAGTCAGATTCAAAGTGGTGGAAACCTATTTTTTTTATATTTAACTCACCTGCCAAACTTCCCTCCTGACTTCAAGCAGAGGGCAAACAATTTGTAGGCACAAAATCAGAGGTGGCCTTCAGCAGGTTCTGACCAGTTCTGGAGAACCAATAGTGGAAAATTTGAATAGTTTGGAGAACCGGCAAATCCCACCTCTGACTGGACATTTTACAATATCCTTCCCCTGCCACGCCCACCACAGAACCGGTAGTAAAAAAAAATTGAATCCCAGCACTGCACAAAACTTATTTTTTTCACTGCCCACCTACAAATTCTGCAGCTTTAAAAACCAAGAAACCACAACAAATTGGTTTTGGTCACAGATGGAGATGAATAACAATAATGTAATTGAATTCTATGGGAGAAAATGAATTACAGTAATTCAGCTTTGCTTCAAGTTACCCAATTTAAGTGACAATCCCCTACAAGTTACAGGTGGCTGGCAAAATGGATTTGTTGTAAAAAAAACAACAAGAAACACGTAGCTACTTAACGTTTAACCTTTCCAATTATACCAACTTTTTCTACTATCAATTGGTGCACAGCACATGCCGGCAGCTGCATTCTAAGCAGAGATGACACAACAGTTGCACTTGTGATGTGGGCTCTTAGAAGAGAAATGTGCAGATACAGCCTTAGATAATTGACTCAGGCCAAATTCCCTTCGCCTCTTCCCTGGATTCTGTCTGGGGCTGGCACTCTGGAAGGCAGCCCTTCTGGTAATCTCTTTTCTCTTCTTTTGGTCGCTTCCTCTTTTCGTTCCACATTATGAAATTCTGGCTTCCTTCCCTCTTCCTCTTTTTGTAGACTCTTTTTTTTTTTTCCCCACCCATTGTGAAATTCTTGCCTACTCTTCCCAGTTCCCAAGAGGTGACCCAAAAAGGGAACCACCTCACTCTGAAGGAAGAGCATCCGTTCATGGTGGCTGCGGGTGTCCTCTGAAGCAGGAAAGAGGGATAGTTCAGGCGGAGGATGGAGAATGGAGAAGAGCCGCAGACTGAGGTCTACTCCAAGCCTGTCCCCCCCTCTTATCTCCATGCCGGCCTCGCTTGTCTGCTGGTCCTCCATTGACTACTTCCCTCCAAGGCGACGAGTTGACTATAACAGAACTCTGTCTACCTTACGGTGAGAATCCACCCAGAAAAATAAATATGGCCCCAGAAAAAAGGGTGGGAAGAAATGTCCCTAATTATATCTGGGATCAAAAACATGCTCGGCAAATACAAATAAATAAATCTCTGTAGTCCAGACAATTATTTGGTGTTAGACTGAACTACATTTGGTTTATGCCACTGTTTTTGGTTTTGGGTTTTGTTACAAGAGATGAAAGTCCCCCCCGAACCCCTCGGTGTTCTACGTAATCTGACTTGGCTCCGGAGATTTCTGTGATGAGATTAAGTGCAAACTCTCATCTTCAGAAGAGCGTGAATTCTAACCTGCACAACGATGTGGAGGCCAGCGTGTATTCGTTTCAACTAGAATGGGTGTTTCTGCAAACCATTTGGGGTACAAGAATGGCACATCCTGTTATCAATTACCTTGGCTCTCGAAGTTTGCGGTTGCAAGCAAAGAAGTGTTATTTTCTCCATTTTTCAGGAGCGGAAATGGAAATATTGTTTATCCATGGTTAGTCTAAGGCCACCCAGAACTGTGGTAAGCCCTCCAGTGAAATCCTTTTTATATTTGAAACGCTCCACATCTTCCTCTTTTACAAAGAGCAGCTAAGTGAACAGATCGAGTCAGACCAAACTTCAAGGAACCTCGGGGAGGTTTCAGGCTTTGATTCACCAGATGGTGCCAAATCCAGTAAGGGAGGGAGGAGAAGTCCTCCATCAAAATAATTTAAGAAAGAACCAGCCCCACGGCTGCGTTCTCTCCTGTTAGGCACAACGCTAAGCGCAAGCAAAACAGACGCTCTCGTCTGGTCCCAGTTAAAATATTTTGGGTCGAGGCGGTGTCATTATTAATGCTGGTTTGAGGGCTGAGGGGACCCTTGTAGAACCAGAGTTAGCAGGATAACCTTCATAACTGTTCGGACCCGTTGTGTAGGAGGCGGCAGGGAAATCTATTTGATTTATATGAGAATATTTGTCAGCATTCAACCGGGATGGACCCTTACGTGTTTAATGTTGGCCTTACATATGTTGTACACATTTTCATTTTCATTTTTTCTTGTTGTTGTATTTATAGTTTTTGTCTTTCTGTTTTTCTATTGTTGTAGTTTTTTTAAAAAAAATATTTAATATTTGAAAGTCCATGGAAATTCTCCGTCATCCAAGTCCCGGTTGTCCCAAAAGTTCTTTTTCAAGAGGCAACTGGACTTCCTTGGTTTTTCCCAGGAAGACGTGTCGCTTCTCATCCAAGAAACTTATATTTTGAGTTGAGATGGTGTCATTATTAATGCTGGTTTGAGGACTGAGAGAGAGAGAGAGAAAGATGTCATAAAACCAGGGTTAGCAGAATAAGCTGTGAAAACAAAGCAACCTGTACCCCTCATATAAAAATAAGCCACCATCTCAAGATTCATTGTGTTATTAATAAAACCTGGCCAAGAAGTATCCCCAAATTACAGTCAAAAAAGTCAAGATGGCCACAGTGGGTCTGATCGATGTAGATCCACCTTTTTTAAAAAAGTAGAGCTTTAATTCTTGACTTTTGACCTTATGGACATCCTTGGTGCAACCTGAATATAGAAGGAATTTAAGGCAACAATTTCCATCTTATACAGGAAATTAATATCCTCACACTATTAAAATAATGAAGCAAAAGAATGTAGAAATTTGCATCTACGATATTCCGTATTCAATTCTTCCTCCCCAAATTCCTTCTACACTTTTGCATCACTCACTGTTCAAAATTGTTAATGATTTGTCTATGATACATTGTTTTTCTTTTTCAAAATGCTGTATCATAACCTTATTTCAGATTATTCGTGTTGTATATTAGTAACTAGCTGGATACCCGTGCTTCACTGCAAAACTACGTGGTCGGGCTTAATTTGGGGGGAGGAAAATAAGGGAGGGGGGAATTTTGCCTCTGCCTACCAGCATCCATCGGTATTCATCTGGCTAGTGTCCTGTCAATGTGTGAGAAAGTTGAGGGCTGTTTGGAAAGTGAAACAGTATTTGCTGTGTGAGCAAGGAGACAGCAAGGAGCCTGGGCGTGGCTTAGCTCAACTGTTCTGTATACTAAAGCTGCTTGGTGCTGCTGTGAAACTGAAACTGAAACTCCTCTGCTGGTGTTTTGCCTTTGGAAGAGATTTCTTTTCAGGCGGGGAGGGGGAGTAGAACTCCTTACCATCAGAGCGTGTTAATAATAATAATATAGGAAATACTCTAAATGCTCTGATGGTCATTTGGCAAAAATCCTTTCTTAGTGAGCCCCTAGAAGCCAAGAGGGATATACGTGCCCAATTTCAAGTTTGTAGGCTTTACGGTTCTGGAGATTTTGTGATGATGTGCGAGTGGAAGATTTTGCACACTCCAAGCTGAAGCTGATAACCATATTTTTTGATGATGATGATGATGGTGGTGGTGGCAATGTGGCCGGTTAAAGGAACGGAGAAAGAGAGACTGTATGTACCTGGTGGCCTTTTTCTTCCTAGGCCACGCTTATTCAAAAAAACATTTTCAAATATTTGGATCAAACCAGCTTTTCAAACAGAGGTCTGCCATCTTTTTGCTTCCAAGAATAATATTTTTCAAAATGTCACTAGAGCTAGAAATTCATTCTTTTTTTCCAATGAAAGTTAGAATGCTAAAAATACCTTCCTGGAAAAATCCAATGGTTTGAGAGAGTCTGCAATTATAGCCTTTGCAGATCTCTAGACCATATAAATTCTGCTGTGAACGCTTGGGTATTTTTCAGTGTGTTAAAAGAGCTGAATTATAAATCAAAATAGATAGATAGATGAGATAGATAGATAGATAGATAGATAGATAGATAGATAGATGATAAATAGATAGATGATAGATAGATAGATAGATAGATAGATAGATAGATAGATAGATAGATATAATAGATAGATAGATAGATAGATAGATAGATAGATAGATAGATAGATAGATAGATAGATAGATAGATAGATAGATAGATAGATAGATAGATAGATAGATAGATAGATAGATAGATAGATAGATAAATAGATAGATAGATAGATAGATAGATAGATAGATGATAGATAGATAGATAGATAGATAGATAGATAGATAGATAGATAGATAGATAGATAGATAGATAGATAATAGATAGATACAGAGAAAGAAAGAGAAAGAGATTAGTAGAGATAGCGATGATTGATAGATGATGGATGGATGGATGGATGATCTCTTGAAAGAGCGATGGGTACACACACTTTTACAGCCCGGTAGTAGAGAAACTACTTTCCTGGGCCATGTAAAGGCAACACCTCCACCCCTCCCCTCCCAGTGCAGCCCAGGAAAGCAGGGATTAAGGTGCCGTCATTCACAGACCTGGAGATTTCTTAGGGCGACTGCGAGAGAGATGAGATCTGCTCCAAAGAGCTGCCTGTTCTTTGGACGGAGCCAGCCCTTAATCCCACCCCTTAGGGCTCCCTCCCCCTCCCCTGGGGTCTGCTCTGCTCCGGGTCTGGCACAGGACCCCCACCCCACCCCAATTCCAGGAGACGCTTGGCGATCGGATGCGACCGACTGGCTGCGCCTGGGGAGAACTGGGGGCCTCTAATCGCCCCCAACTGAACGAAGGAGGGAGATTCTGCCTTTGTAAAGAGGGAGCTGGATGGAAGACGTTGACTGAAATCCCCCTTTTGAAATGGAGACAAAATTCAGAAAGTGGTTCAAATCCTGATCTCCCGGCGCTGGTTCCAGGGTTATGATAAAACTGCGCATCGCAAAAGGCTTCACCAGTTGCAAATAATCAGGACCATGGAAGGAATACTTGGTTGGTGGCAAAAGACTACATCCCTAAAATTTGGATAAATCTCTCTCTTGAGTGTGGAGGTTCTAGCCTTTGCTCCATTGATTATCAAATTTCTCCTCTTCTTTCCAGGTTTGGAGCTGATTTTTAACTAATGTCAGATCCCACTGATCTAAAAAAACCCTCTTCGAAGCCATTAATTCACCATGAAACGCGTCTTCCTTTAAATAAGAATACAGCTCAGGAGGCGGATTATCTTTTGAAGTTTGCCTTTGGAAATGGTATTTACAGTATTACAGAGTCAGAAGGGACCTTGGAGGTCTTCTAGTCCAACCCCCTGCTCAAGCAGGAGACCCTGTAAAATTTCAGACATTTAATTTTCTGACACAGATGTTCAGTACAAGCAACAGGTTTTTTTTTTTAAAAAAAACATGTTTATCTTACACTGTTTGATTCAGACCAAGTTACAGAATAGCTGAAGTGGGAAGGGCTAAGAAGAGGCTGCACAGTCTTTTGTCTGAAAGGGTGTAAGGTCTCCTGCTTGGCCGGGGGGGGGGTGGACTAGAACAGTGGTCACCAACCAGTGGGCTGGGGTCCACCGGTGGTCCACGAGAACATTCTGGTGGTCCACAGAGAAATGTCCCCCCCCTCCAAAGCAATGAATCCAGGCTGTGCGGCAACACAAGGCTGCACCGCCCACAGGGCCCATGGGAACACAAGGCTTGTGTCACTTGCATTGCGAACAACACAAGGTAGTGAGAGGAGTGGGGAACTTGCCCCACTCACCCCACACACCTCGCCCAGCCACAGGGCTGCTTCTTTCCGCTTCTTCCTTCTTCTGCTTTTGGCTGCAGGCAAGGAAAGCAGCCAAAGTCTTTCTTTCTCTCCCCCAAACTCTGCCAGAAATGAGTCTGTGGGACCTTGCGGGGCCTCCTGCTCCAAGAGGCTGCGCAGGCAAAGACTCATTTCTGGTGGAGTTTTGGGGAGAGAAAGAAAGACTTCTGCGGCTTCTGCTGCTTTCCTTGCGCGCAGTCAAAAGTCTCTCTCTCTCTCTCCCC
The DNA here is from genome assembly GCF_049901715.1 of Pseudonaja textilis. Classification (NCBI taxonomy): domain Eukaryota; kingdom Metazoa; phylum Chordata; class Lepidosauria; order Squamata; family Elapidae; genus Pseudonaja; species Pseudonaja textilis. The sequence goes on from NC_141997.1 coordinate 52,543,474, forward strand.
CTGAGAACGGCGCTGTAGACAGTATCCTGCGATCCCAAATAAAGAACGATCGATCGGTAGGAAAACAGGGTGGGAGATTTTCCTGCAGAGTTTTGGGGGGATTTTCCTAGGGTCTCTGCTCCACGGGATTTAAAATGATGAGTTTGGGGGTCCCTGAGGTCCAAAAGGTTGGTGACCCCTGGACTAGAGGACCTCCAAGGCCCCTTCCAACTCTGGCATTCTGATAATACAATACAAATAGTTTAAAAGGAGAAACATGAGCATCCAGAATGGCGTTTCTCCTACTGGCTTCAAAAATCCCTTCTTAATATAGTTCTTAAATCTTAATGTTATGGTCAGTCCCACTTTCTTAATAGTTGACCACCAAATAATGAGGTATTGGTGGGGAGACACAGCTTCCTTTAGAGAAATTGCTTTTGGATTTAAAAAACAACAAGCCTCAAACTTTGTAGTCTTTTACTCGCCCTGGTCAGTTTCCTGCGTCCCCCAGCTGTCCACTTGCATTCAGTTTCAAGCAAGTCCTGCCCAGGAAAGAAAGCGACTCTGACATTTCTCCTTTAAAAGTTAAATATGCTGAGAAAAGTCTCTTGAACCCCTTTGCCCGTCATTTGGCAGCTTCCATTGCTACTGTCTCCACAGTCAGGTCAAACAGCCAGAGTAAGCAGGAATTTAGATCTTAAATCATAAATTAGACTTTGTCCTTGATTTTGTCCTGGCTAGTCTAGGGAAGAGAAGGACCAGGGGAGACATGATAGCGGTCTTCCAATATTTGAGGGGCTGCCACAGAGAGGAGGAGGAGGGGGTCAAGCTATTCTCCAAGGCACCCGAAGGCCAGACAAGGAATAATGGATGGAAACTGATCAAGGAGAGATTCAACCTGGAAATAAGGTGAAACTTTCTGACAGGGAGAACAACCAACCGATGGAACAGAAGTTGCCTTTGGAAGTTATGGGAGCGTCATCACTTGAGACCTTCAAGAAGAGATTGGATTGCGATCTGTCAGAAATGGTGTAGGGTCTCCTGCTTGGAAGGAGAGGGGTTGGACTAGATGGCCTACAAGGTCCCTTCCAACTCTGTTAATCTGTTTAATCTGTTCAATTTGTTTGGAGAATAGCAGGGCTGACAGAGCCCTGAGATTCTGAGGGAAGTCAAGTCGTCCCTCCTCCCAAACTCGTCTCCTTTCCTGCTTTTCTTCACTGTTTCCACCACTGTGAATCTACTTTGTCCAACTCCCTTCTTTTAAGTAGAGTTTTGCCGAGAGAGCCATATTCGAAGCCTTCCATGCCTTCACGTCCCTGGAAAAATACCCATCATCGCTGGATATAGAATGGCAATTCTCATTACATGGATCTTATTTATCTATCGCTAACCAATGTGTTAGGGATGCAGTGGCTCAGGGGCTAAGACACTCAGCTTGTCGATCAGAAAGGTCGGCAGTTCAGCGGTTCGAATCCCTAGCACCACAGAACAGAGTGAGTTCCTGTTCCTTGTCCCAGCAGCCAACCTAGCAATTTGAAAGCACGTAAAAAAAAAAAAATGCAAGTAGAAAATGAGGGAGCCCTTTGGTGGGAAGGGAAGAGATTTCCGTGTGCCTCCGAAGGTGTTGAGTCCTGCCGGCCACATGACCACGGAGACGTCTTCGGACAGGGCTGGCTCTTCTTTGGCTTTGTGACGGAGACGAGCACCGCCCCCTAGAAACGACGAGCAGGTCTGTGTGAGGGGAACCTTTACCTTTTACCAAAGAGTTGCCTAAAGTAGCAGCTGGTAATTTGGGGTCTTTTCTGACCTACAAATGTCACCAGATTTTGTGAGCTTTCATGAAATGAAGTAGCTCTCAAACCCCGAGGAAATCCTCAGCCGTTCAAAGGAGTATAATAAAGATTTATTGCAAGCTTAAGCTCTCTACAAGAATCTGAGCTAGTAACCGTCAAGGGAAATGGGCAGGAGATAAGAGAGATCTCTTGTGGGCCCTGCAAGGATTCATGGCTAATGATGCGTTTGACCCCTTCCTCATGCTCAGCCAGGTCCTCTCCTACAGTAAGTCGCAGCTCACAAAAGCCAGTGACTTTTAATAACGTTTGCATTACATTTTGTGCCTACAACTTCAAGCAGACGATGCAAGTAACTTGTATCCTTGTATAGAAAAGTCTTTAATTTTTTCTGGAAAAAAAAGACTTCGTTTATAGAAAGTTTTGGGACTTGCACTGAGGTTCTCCAATATCGGACGAACAGAAGCTCTACGCTGCCTCGAACATCGAAGAATATTCATGAAGTAATTCACGGGAGAGAATTCACACCCAACCCGATTTCATGAATAAACCTAAAATTATTCTAAAAGATAATCTGATGAGATATCAAGAAAGTATTTCTGGATCAAAGACCTGTTACCCAGCAGCTGTCCCATCAAAGAAAACGAATGAATTCTAACCCACTAACAAAATGTAGTTACGCCCAATGATAAGAATGAACAAGTAGAGAAGTATTTGCAAGGAGTTAAGGAACCCCTGGAGGGGCATTCAAGTAGGCATTTGCGTTTTGGAAAAACACATTACAGTGTAAGCAGATTGAGTTCTTGGTGTGGAGAAACTCTCTCTGTGAATCTACTTCGGGGTTCTCATCTGGCTCTGACACACCCTAGTGTTAAATGAAGAAATGGCACAAGAAGAAGGTGCAAAGCGGAGAGATGTGGGCTGCAGAGGCTCAGTATCTGGATTGTTTGTTTATGTTTATGTTGCTCTACAAGGTGACTTTGGGCTGGTGACTCTTACTGAGTTTCAAACCAGAAAGGGAGCAGCCTCCCAGACATGCTGCTCACCAGGGAATTTTCAGAAAGTGCCTGCCATCCATAACCATTTTTTTTAAAGAAGTTCTCCCTAGGTAGAAATCATGAGGTCCACGTCATTTCTTCGTGGGTTTATCCAGGTTCAACACACCTGCCATGTGGTGTTTGTAGGAAGTTGGCTTACGGTGCTGGGTTTGTAAGTCACGGTGCTATTCAAAGGTTGGAGAGGATGCGTGCTGTAGAATTGGCTACTACCCCAAGCAAGACAACCGTTTGTACATCCCAATCATGATTGATTATTAAGCACACCATCCTCACAGGGCCACTTCCTGGTTTGGCTTGTGTTCCTGGCTCGAAGGCCAGGCTACTGCTTGGCATCGGCCTCTGCCTTGGCCCAAGGAGGCTTCCTCTGACTTTGTTCCCAAGGACTGGATGCCTTCTCCCCCGGCCAGCCAGGAACCTCCCTGCGCCTTCCGGCCATGCACAAGTGAAAGAAGGGGTCTTCCTGAAGGTTCGGTGGGCGGCACCCGGAGCTCCTTCTCCAGCTTCAGCTATCCCATCAAGGAATCTGCCCAGCCTTCTTCCCACCACAGAGCCAAGCCGCCACCTCCGTTCTCTGGGTTTCTCAGAGGACCTTCAAGAGCAGTTACACCTACGATGCCATTCACATTCAAATGCCAATTAGGGTTGAATCATCTGGTGGAGTCCGTATATTCCCCATAAAATCTCACGGAGGGCGTTTCCCCCTTGTGTCTAACCATTGCACAAACTTGTCTTGGCAGCATCGCTTTCTCTGTGGCCCCATGACGTAGCCTTCCTCGTCGGGAGATGGCCTGCTTAAGACCTTAAGTGAGTGTTTTCTCTTCTTCTTAAACCAACAGCCTCTACTCATAGCTGCCAGGGGTTTAAAACCTGTATTTCATTTCATCATATGGCGTGTAAAGTGCTTCAACCACCCAATAGTGAAAGCTCTGTGTAGTTTACAGGAGAGCTTTCTCAGCGTTTTCGTGAAGGGGTAGATGTAAAAATAAAACATCTGCTCATCAAGTCTTTAGATTATACAGAACTGAGTGGCATAATCCCACACAATGTTGTTAGGTGAGATAAGCTTCTAGAAGCCAAGAAGATCTTGTCTTGCGTGACCAGGGCTTCGCCATGAAGACCTGAACTGACTCTCCTTCCAGTTTCAACTGACTTTCTTTCAGGAGAGAGAGAAAAAAAACTATCCTTCAGCCTTTAAAACCCTGTAGGGCAGGAGTTGGGGCCTTTTAGGGTCTGGGGGATGCACACAGGGGTTTTTCTGGGGCCAAGCAAGGTCTGTGAGAAAGCAGTGAGGCCACATCCTATCCATGAACAAGACTGAGATTTTCTGAGATTGAGGATAGAGTGGTGGTTGTTTTTTTAAATTAAACTTCTTTAAAAAGGTAAAGGTGCCCCTCCTGGCACGTCCCTGGCAGTCGTTTCTGGCTCCAGGGGGCGCTGCTCATCTCCCTTACAAAGGCAAAGAAGAGCCAGCGCTGTCCGGGAAGACGTCTCCGTGGTCATGTGGCCGGCAGGACTAAATGCCTTCAAAGGCGCACGGAGGAACGCTGTTCCCTTCCCACCAAAGGGGCCCCTGTTTTTCTACTTGCATTTTTTACGTGCTTTCGAACTGCTAGGTTGGCAGAAGCTGTTGGGACAAGGAACGGGAGCTCACTCCGTCACGCGGCGCTGGGGATTCGAATCGCCAAACTGCTGACCTTTTGGATTGACGAGCTCAGCATCTCAGCCCCTGAGCCCCTTTAAACTTCTTTAGAACCTCCCTAATTTTGTACTGCGCTGTTTAGTAATACTCTACTCTTAGTTGTTACCTTGGAAATCTTCGGAATGTTCTGGACAGCCACCTGTCTGAAATACTATAGGGTCTCCTGCCTGAACAGGGGGTTGGACTAGAAGACCTCCAAGGCCCCCCTTCCAACTCTATTCTGATTGATTGTTCCAGCGTTCACAAAATAAGAGGTCATGGATTTTCCTATAAGCACAACTCAGTATTTGCAGTCACACTTACTGATTTCTTTTATTTGATACCCATCTCCTGCCCAAAACCAGTCTGGGCGGCTTCATCAGAGCCACCAGAGACAAAAATGGCAGCTTGAAGATGTGGGGACTTCAACTCCCAGAAGTCTCCAGTCAGCTGGCTGACTTGTCCAGGTTGAAAAACACAAATCTAGAACCTTCTACTTGCGACTACACTATAGCCTTGGAGGGTGAAGGGATCGTAATGCGATGGTGGCCAACCGAAGAAGCCCTGGCAGGGGAGATGCCCCTAAGATCTCATGAAGGAAACTTACTTAAGGGAAACTGAAGTGAAGAAATTGCAAGCTAAAAAAAGGCAAAATTCGTTCTTCTCACTGCCCTTTTCTTTCCCCACTGCTACCCAATCACAAAAGCAGCTTTTCTTCATCTGGACAGGTTTTTGGGCGACGGGGCTACAGTGCTGCATTTACTACAGGCATTAGCAAGTCTAAGCTTTAGAAAAACACAACCGTAACTCTTATTTACTTTCCAATTCAGTCCATTGAGAGGACTCTGTTCCTCTCCTTTGGGCCGGCAGCCAGAATTCAGCCTTGCTTAATTCTTCCCTCTCTTTGCTTGACAAAGTACAAACCCTCTCAGCAATAAATGCAGAGTTGAGAGAGGGAGATGTTTGCTCCTCTTCCATTAAGTCTGATCACCTGACCTTAATTTCCAAAGCTCTTTCATCCTTCCTTTAAATCAGAGGTCTCCAAACTGGGCCACTTGAAGACTTGCAGATTTCAACTCCCAGAATTCTCCAGCCAGAACTCTGGGAGTTGGAGGTCCACAAGTCTTGACGTGGCCAAGTTTGGGGACCCCTGCTTTAAATAAACAGGTGAGACCCTTCCTTGACAACTAAGGGCTACATCCACCAAGGTTACTCTAGGTGTATAGCCGGTTGCACTTGTCCCCAAATCCTGAGATCAATTCCAAAGCATAGATGTTGCACCCTCCCATTATTTAGTGTGACAAAAATATCAACATTGTCTAACGATTAAAAACGTCAGAAGAGGACTCAGCTTACGAAAGATCAAGAACATTCGGAAGTCATCAAGCTTCATAAAAATTGGTGTCATATTTTAAGTTGAGCTCCTTTAAAATCTGTTTTTATTCTGTGCCCCGTTACTTTTTCTTCTTTGTTTTGTGGTGTGATCCTGAGATGCACTTCACAAGACACATTCGATGCTCCAAGATGTCATTCTGTGGGAAAGTATTGCAAGCTTGCTTTTTGTTGCAGTATTTCAGGCTTGGAAGAAAAGAAAAGCTAGATTGTTATTACCTCTTGATATATAACATTTAGTTTATCCGGCACTCTGTTAAACCTGTGGGAGACCCAAGAGTTTTTTTTTTAAGGATGCTCAGCAAATCTTAGGATAGCTTCTTCAACTTTGCAATTCAACTCTCAGAATTGGCCATCTGGAAATGGCCCAGGCTACACAACATGTTGGATTGGGAAGGATACATGTGGATATTATTCTTCATTTTAAAAAATTCAGACAATCACTTGTATGTTTAAGTTTCCAAACAATGCTTTCTTAAATCTCCAGGTCTGGGCTGCAGAAATTTGGAGAACCAACTATTATCTTGCTCTAAGCTTTCTGCTGTTTTCCTTGTCTCTGACTGCATAATAATATTGATATTATTAAATAATATGTTAAAAAATTCTGATTGAGGTTTTGGTGGTGCAAACACTGTAATGTTTCTTTACTGTATACCCATTGATTGCTAGGCCAGAAACCAAAATGTTTTGTGGCAAAGAGATTGAAAGAGATCAGAGACCCATATCCTGTGAGGATCTTGCAGTACCACTCGAGAAAGTTCTAGAAACATTGGGCTGATTCTTACAGAAGGTTTTCAGATGTGACATGAATATTTGTAATGCGCTAAGTGGCAATCATCCTTCTTTGAGCATCAACGGTTTTCATTTTCGCCCCGTGAAGGCTTCTACCTGGGCATCAGAAAACTACCAAACTTACACCCTTGATTAGCATTCCGGACCTCTGTTTAAGATCCTTGAAAACCTCAAGAGAAAAACCAAACGTCTGGAATGACAGCTTGTATACGGAGTGTCAACGCTTATCGGGGTCCAGAGCAGCAGCCGAAGCCGCCATTGATCAAACTGGTCTTACAAGCCCCAGAACCCTCACAGATTCCCTTCTAGGGGGAAAAAAAACCAACCCCTGGGAAGACATGATAACAAGGCAGGGGTGGAGAATGTGGTGTGTCTTCATTCCAAATAAAGCCTTGGCTGAGCGGGGTAAAAAAGACAAGAAAATCTCTCTTCAGGAAGCGAATGCGTTTTCCACCAGATCTCCTTATTGGGATCTCTGCAGCAGAAGCTGAAGGAGGTCCCTGGAAAAACCCACCTCCCGGGTGGGGGGTGTGTGTGTCTCCCATCCGTTTCAGAGACTCTCCTTTAGATGTAGAAATCCACAGGATCAACATGCTGTCCACTCAGAGAGTAGTGGACGACATAAGGAGTGTCCACTAAGATTCCAAGACCTTGGAGCCCTAGCGGACAATCCAGGCGTGGGATTCTACTGGTTTGGATTGGTTCTATAGAAACGGTGGTTATGATTCTGCGCAGTTCGGAGAGCCGGCAAATGGTGCCCATGGCTGACCCCACCCCTCTCCACCCGCCCCTCCCCTCCCCTCCCCTCCCCTCCCCAGTCAGTCCTTATCACACATGCGCAACATCGCTGACTGGTTTCTCCCCTGCCCAGTGACTCTTTAAGTTATTTCATTTTTCCCCCCTCCCGACCACCAGCTCCTCCTAAGATCAGCTGTGCCGGGATTCCCCTCATCGTCTTACTTCTTCACCCAGGAGGCTTCCCTGAGGCCCAGGAAGGCAAAAAAATGAGGAGGGGCACAGCACCACCACCACCCGGGCTCCATTTTTTGCCTTCCTGGGTCCCAGTGAAACTTTCTGGGAGCAAAACACCCCCAGGAGGCTTCCCTGAGGCCCAGAAGGCCCCAAAAACGGGGTGGGGGGGTTGCTGGAAAAAAAACAAGTCATGCCCACCCAATCACATGGCCACGCCCACCCAGCCACACCCATAGAATGAGTTGTTCAAAATTTTGACTCCTACCCCAGGACCATCCCTTAAGCACGAGCCAGCCTTGTGCAGCCACCGCCACCGCCGCCAAAGGAGCCAACGTAATCCTAGGCTGCATCAACATCGAGGTGGAATTAAGATCGCATGAAGTGCTAGTTCTGCTTTAGGAGGCCTTGGTAAGATCTGATTTGGAAGGCTGAGACCCGTTTTGGTCAACCCATTACGAAAAGGACGTAGAGACCAGAGTGTGCAGAGAAGAGCAACGAAGGTGATGAGGGGGACCGGAGGAGGCTGAGGCATTGGAAGAACGGTTGCAGAAATGGAGTCTATCTAGTTTAATGAAGAGGAGGACTAGGAGGGACATGCCGGCAGCCTTCCAGTATTTGAGGGAGTCAAATACTCCCTCAAAAGAAGAGGAGAGGTCAGCCTCTTCTCCAAAGGCCCCGAAGGGAGAGCGAGAAGCAACGGGTGGAAACTAAACAAGGAGAGAAGCAACCTAGAACTAAGGAGGAATTTCCTGACAGTTGGAACAATTAACCAGCGGAGTGGCCTTTGCCTTCAGAAGTTGTGGGTGCTTCATCCCTGGAGGCTTTTCAGAAGAGACTGGACAGCCACTTGTCCAGATGTTGGACTACAAGACCTCCAAGGTCCCCCTCCGACTTCGCTATTCCGTTACTCTGGTAACGGGCAGTCTTGGTTCCAGGCGTGATCTTTTCTGCAAGATCAGCTAAGGGCAGAAAAAGAAAAACGTCAGGGCTGAGAATCTTATCTACCCATTGCCCCCCCACAGCCATCCATTTATACAAACACCCAGAAAAGCGAACCTATATTTTTTGGAAATACATGAAACTGATACCAAATAACCACATTCAGAGAAAATTATAGACTGTCTGCTGGAAACCCTTTTCTTTATTTATATTTTCCCTTGGTTTTGGTTAATATTTCCAACATTTTTTTTTTTATTCATGGCAAAAGTTCAGTGTTTCTTGGTTAAGAGCAGAAAACCAGATTGTGCTCTGAAAAAGAATCCCTTGGAGTGGTTTATGCAAAGCTATCATTTCACAGCTTTCCCCCAACAATTTGCTGAACAATTTTGCGTATCGAAACCTGAATGGTGACTTTTAAGTCCAGGATGCCCTGAAAAAACAAAATGAAGACCAGAATCTGGAGAAAACATCTTGATGCTTTTTGGCTCTATCTTAAAATTTCCTGGCCAACAATAGACACAGCTACTCTGGGGCAGGTTGCCTTTTTAAAATATATATATATATATTAATCTCATCGGTAATGGAACGGAGGACATTCAGGCATCATAGACATGTGAGCTGAGATAGGATGAGGAATTTCTGCATTTGTGTGGGTGAACTTCAACCTCTCAACGGGTTGCTGATGTGGAGGGCCATGTCACTCTATGGGCACTGGAAGCCTTGATGTTTCTTTGGAACAGGAGGGTCTCCTAGCTTGGCCCCTTTAAGGCTTGTGGACTTCAACTCCCAGAATTCTCCAGCCAGCATGAAATTCTGGGAGTTGAAGTCCACAAGCCTTAAAGGGGCCAAGATTGGAGACCTCTGCTTTGAAATACTTTCCTTTCTACCTTTGAATGAAAGGGTAAAACCTGATGCAAATGTTTTTCATTGTGAGTCCAGTTTAATCTAGCAAATGTGGTGAGGCTTCTTTGTTTCAGCTGAGGCGTCGTAGGTAAGGGCAGACCGTATTCCCATTGTGGTGGGAATCAGAGGTGGGGTGGGCTGCTCTCAAGGGAGTTGCTCTCTGGGTGTGGCACCAATTCTTCCGCCCAAAGGCCTCTGCTCCAACCCCTGGGCACAGCCGTTGGGCCCTCAGTGCCTCCCAATTTCAGCTTTTCCTACTGAATGAGAGGCCCATGTACAAGGAGGCTTCCTCAGCCATGAGTGAATTCAAATATTGGGGTATTATTTCTTGGCCAAGTGGGATTGGAAACACAAGGAATTTGTCTCTGGTGCAGAAGCTCTCGGTGTACAGACAAGCAACAAAGTGATACATCCTGGATCGCAAGTCATGAGATACAAACAAGTGATAAATCATAAGATACTAATAGGAGATGGTCGCAATAAAACTGAGAAGATGATAAAGATGAGAAGAATTAAAGTAACACAGCCCTACTACATGGTTAGATGTCCTTAGGCATACCTAGTGCTCTGGGCATTATGTGTTTAGCCGAGTAATGGCACGGGGGTAAAATCTGTATTTGTGTCTAGTTGTTGTGGTATGTGATGCCCTTGAGCAGCATCCTGAGGGGAGGAGTTGAAACGGTTTATGTTCAGGATGTGAGGGGTCTGTAGTTTTTTTCCCCAGCCCTCTTTCTGACCGGCACAATATATGGGTCCTCAATGGAAGGCAGGCTGGTTGCAATTGTTTGTTTCTGTAGTCCTAACTATCTGTTGAAGTCTGTGCCTGTCCTGTTGGGTTGCTGTGCCAAACCAGACAGTTCTAGAAGTACAAATGACAGACTCCATCGGTTCCTCTGCAGAACTGTCTCAGCAGATCCTTGGGAAGCCTGAGCTTTCTGAGTTGACTCAGGAAGAACCTTCTTTTAACGACGTTTTTGATATTAGGTGTCCATTTTAGGTCTTGTGATATGATAGAACCCGGAACTTGAAGGCCTCCTCTGCCGTTGATCCTGTGTTGTCTAATATTGTAAGAATGATGAGAAGCAAAATCTGCTGCATGTTAATGAGACCTACCTGGGCATGGGGCACGAGGAGGACTCAGCATGGCCGTGTGCTCACCTGGATTTTGAGTGTGGTGCCAGCTGTGACTTCAGGTTCATTCAAGTTACTGCCTCTAAATATCTGTCCATGTCCCACAAGGTCCAGCAGCCTGAGCACATGTAGGTCCTTTGAGTGAAGGAATCTGTGGGTTCCTGGGAGAATCAAGGACGTGGCCTCCTCTCTTGCAGGGCCTTGTGCTGAGAAAGGACGCTTTCCCCAAAATTCAAAGGGCCCCTCAGCCCTGTGGATCTTTTACAAGTCCTGCAAACTTGTTCATGTTCCCTTCAGACTGCTAGATGAACCATCCAGAATGACTCAAGTGGAATACACTGTGGTCAGCATTGGCTATATTGTCTTGGGTGTGTGTAGTGTGTGCACACATTTTTGTTGTTAATGATGTCCTTTGTTTTTTAGACTTTTAACCATATGTATTAAGCTGCCCCAAATGACTACTGCCTCTAATTGACTCCTTATTGAAATTAATTATATAAATAAAATATTACATTGCGTGGTTTAATTAAGATAGTTGGTCAGAAACCCTGAATATTGTATACCACACTCAGATTATACGTGGAATTTCTGTCTAGGACAGGACAGGAGGCCCATAAATGTGCACACAAGCAAGCATATGAACAAGGAAGCAAAACAAAGTCAAACCAAACATGATAAATATAGTTTAAAAAGCACCATAAATCACTGCAGGATTCGCTGAAACCAGTTTTCTTGAGATGCTTTCCGGCTCCTGCCTGAAAGATGTGAGAAAAAACCCCAAAGTTTTTATTAATTCATCCATCGGAGGCAGGAGCAGCTTCCCCCAAGAGGAGTTGGTGAAGGCCAAGGCCTTCTTTCCAAACCCATCAAACGGACAGATCCGGCTTCACCGGTGCAGCAGTCGGTGTCTGAGTTGTGTCAGGGGCAACATTTGCAATTGAGAAGGATAAAGTCGGGCTGCTGCTCGCTAGTCTCTTAGCGAACGATCGTCCTTCGGAGTCACCTCTACCGAATGCATTGAGCAAGAATTTCTCTCCGCTCCCCTTGTCGGTCTCTGGAGGCCAGGAGGAGTTGGGCCTTTCCCTGTCCGAACCGGTCTGGGCGTATCGTAGCACCCCAGGGACAGCCTCCTCTGGAAGCACCCCAAGAAAAAGACGGAGAGGAGCGGAGCGAGAGGCTGCACCTCAACTGCTCCTCCGGCCTCTTTCGGGGCTGGACTAGAAGATCTCTGAGGGTGTTCTGAGACCTCCCCCCCCCCATGCCCCCCAGCAGAATGGACTTCCCTCTCAAGCAGAAGAAGTGGGAATCGGGGGAGGGGTAGGGGTGCCAAGGGAAGGACAAATGCTCTTCGAAGACAATTGGGTGGGGGGAAAGCGGGGAAACGTCAAGGAGTGAAAATTGTGGCCCAAGCGCCTTTTCTCTGGCCAACATTGGGCCTTTGTTCCAAACCAGTCAGGCATGAAAGCGGCCCTGAGAACGATGCGGGTTTTGGGCTTTGCATTCCTCCTTCGATGGAGCTTCTGTCCGGCTCCGTCCGTCCGTCCGTCCGTCCTCGGTTCTGAGGAGACCTGACGGAGACCTGCCCAAGGAGCTGCTGATCCAGTTCTGCAGAGGAAGGATGGAGTCTGTCATCTGCACCTCTATCACTGTCTGGTTTGGCTCTGCAACCCAACAAGACAGACACGGACTCCAGAGGGTAATTAGGACGGCAGAAAAAACGATTACTACCATGGAGGACCTGTATCCTGCACGAGTCAAAAAGAGGGCTGGGAAAATATCTACAGACCCCTCACATCCCGGATATAAACTGGCTCAACTCCTTCCCTCAAAACGACGCTATAGAGCCCTGCACACCAGAACAACTAGACACAAGGACGGTTTTTTCCCCAACGCCATCACTCTGCTAAACAACTAATTCCCTCAACACTGTTCAACTATTTACTAAGTGCACTACTATTACTGTTAATCTTCTCATCACTCCTTATCACCCATCCCCTCCCACTTGTGACTGTAGGACTGCAACTTTGTTGCTTGTATCCTTATGATTTATATTGACTGTTTCCTAGTATGATTTGATTGCTTATTGTATCCTACGACTGTCATTAAGTGTCGTACCTGATGATTCTTTACTCTTGACGAATGTCTCTTTTCTTTTATGGACACTGAGAGCATTTGCAGCAAGACAAATTCCTTGGGTGTCCAATCACCCTTGGCCAATAAAAAGGGAATTCTAATTCTTTCGGGTCAGGGCTTGGCCTGGAGCAGCAGCTCCACCTGGACTTCTCGGAGGTCCTTCAAGGGAAGCTGCTGCCTTGGTTCAAGTCCTTCTTCCTCGCCCAAGGAATCTTCGCTCTTTCGGCACCAGAGGTCGACTTTCCTGAGGTGGGAAGACCACAGCTGCTATTTTGGCAAGGAAGTGGAGCGTTGGGTTCGGTTGCCTTAAGAAAAAGAGAGAGAATGTTTTGCTTAATGTTAAATGTATATATGTATATAATCCCTTGCCCCACCCCCCCTCTCTCTCTCTGTGAGAGTAGGCGCTTACAAAGCAAACTTTAACACGGCTTGTTTGTTTGCCCCTCTCTGCCACAACCCCTTTGCCAAGAACACAATCCGACACAAAAGCTCTGAATCAGAAACGCAGCTGCTGTCAAGCTACAGGCAACTGACTCCGTGGTGTGTCTTAGGGTTTGTTTTAATTGCTTGTCACAAAGGATTCACAAGAAAACCCACCGGTGGGAATGGCTTCCATTAGGTAGCTTATCTTTTAAAAAGTGTTGTGATTGTTCTTGTTAGTGGCCAAGTCCTGTCCGACCCATCGTGACCCCATGGACAACATTCCTCCAGGCCTTCCTGTCTTCCACCATCTTCTGGAGTCCATTGAAGCTCTCGCCGACTGCTTCAGGGACGCCATCCAGCCCCCTCCTTCTCTGCCGTCATCCCCTTCTTCTTCTTCTCTTGCCCTCCATCGTTCCCAGCATTCGGTTCTTCTTCTCCAACGAGTCCTTCCTTCCTTCTCGTGAGGTGGCCAAAGTCTTTGAGCTTCCTCTTCAGGATCTGGCCTCCTCAAGAGCAGCCAGGGTTGGTCTCCTCTAGGACTGACCGGTTGGGTGGCCTTGCCGTCCAAGGTACTCGCGGGAATCTCTTCCTCCTCCAGCCCCAGAGTTCAAATAGTATTTTAAAAAATGCCCACAAGCAAAACTCACACAGATGGTAGATGGGAGGAAGCCATTTCTCATACAGGTAGTCCTCAACATATGACCACAATTGAGCCCAATGTTTCTATTGTTAAGCAGAGAGTTTCGGTGCTTTTGACCCTCCTCTTCTTTGGGGGAGCCCCTAAAACCCTGGAACCCCGCTCTCGTGTCCGCCGTGGTCCCCCTTTTCATAGACAGACCCAATTCCTGAAACCGGTCTCCAAATGTTTTGGCCTCTAGCCCCTTAACTGTCTTGAAGAGGGGTCCCCAAACTTGGCCGCTTTAAGACTTGTGGACTTCAACTCCCAGAATTCTCCAGCCAGCAGAGAGACTTGGAAGCCCACAAGCCTTAAAGCGGCCCTGGTCTGGAAGAACCCTCCTCGCTAGAAGAACAATCCAGTCGGGGGTCCCTCCTCTCCCAGGAGGGTCAGGGTTAGAGTTCCCAAGCCAGGTAAGGACCAGGATGACCCCGAGCATCTCTGCTGGAGGGGAGGACGCTTCCTCTTCTTCTGACCCCCCAGAAAGATGCTGGTGGGAGGATGAGGAGCTGCAGGGCCAGGGACACCCCACAGCCCCCCACTGACGGCACATATTCCCTCCTGAACCCAGCTCAGTGGGACTCGCCTACAAACCTTGGTTTGCTCAGGGCTACGTGAGGGTCCCGAAGTATTTGGCCATGGCTGTTTACACACAGCGAGCAGTTCATTATCATTTGTGTTTCTCCGCTGAGGCTTCACCCCTTTGTAAACCCCACTTAAGTCCTGATTGAGACGTGGCCAGACCAGCTCTGCTTATCCTTCCCATGACACCCCGTCTCCCTCCGGGGCGGTGGCAGGGCCCTTCCAGCCCGGGGGGATTCTTCCCGCTGAATGGCCCTCTTCCCCCACCCCCCCTCTCTTTTGCTGGGGGGGGGTTGTGGCTCCGAGTGGGGCCCAAGGACAATGCGGCAGATGCACGGAGTTGGGGGGGCTCCACGGAGAGAATGTTAAATGGACCGTCCTCTGAGTATAAAAAACAGCCCAACCTGCCGGCTTGATTTATACGAATGCTTATTTTCTCTGTCTGGTCAAAGGTTTAGGCCCTTCAAATCGTTTCCCAGGGCAACCTGCCTGTGACAGGCTTTAAAGGAGCTTCAAGGCATAAATTGAATTACAGTAGGCTTCGCTTGGGGTTGCTAAGGAGATTCCCAGGATGGGCAGAACTTTCCTGGCAAGTCTCTCCTCGGTGGAGGATTGTGGGGGGTTGGGGAGGGGGATTAAACTTCTCTCCTGGAGCTGAGCCAAGGTTGGCCTGACCCCCTGACGCCAAGCCTGAGAGCCCAAGCATGCGCCCAGCAGACCTAGCCCGGCTGAAATTAGGTACGATGGGACTCTCCAAGGGAAGGATTTGGAGGACGATCCGTGGGCTTCTCTGCCTTGCAGAATCAGGAGTCAACTGGAACCCGAGGTGGGAGGGTTTGGGGATCCAACCTCACCTGCAGACAGACATACGCTCCTTCTGTGCGATGGCCAATCCTTGTCTTGTGACAAGAGAAAAGTTTTTCCCTGCATGTGGGAAACAAACTCATGTTTAGCTTTAGCTTCCCATGGGAATGGGCTTCTGTAGTAAGAGGCAGCGTCCAGTGGTGGGATTCAATTTTTTTTTACTACCAGTTCAGTGGGCATGGTTTTGTAAGTGTGGTGTGGCTTTGTGGGCGTGGCAGTGGAAGGTTACTGCCAAATCCCTCTTCCCTCTCCGCCCCCCTGACCTGCTTTCCAGCTCCGTTTTCCTGGGACTCGATGGGAGGCAGAGGATAGATGGGGTTGGCGGGGCCAGTCAGAGGTGGGATTGGCCGGTTCTCCAAACTACTCAACGTTTCCACCACCGGTTCTCCAGAACTGGTCAGAACCGGCTGAATCCCACCTCTGGCAGCGTCCACCAACATGGTTCCATCTTTGAAGCCTGGAGATAAAGTCGTATTTTAGGCTGGACGCCCAGGAAGTGATGTAACCTTGTTTAGGTTTAAGTTACTCAAAAAGCTTTGTCCCCTGTGCAGATGGAACGAATTAACGAAGCACTCTGCCAGGTATAGAACATAGAATAACCGAGTTGGAAGGGACCTTGGAGGACATCTAGCCCAACCCCTGCTGAAGCAGGAGAACCGATACCCTTCTGGGCAAACGGTTCTCCAGCCTTTTCTTTAAACAAAAAAACAAAAAACAGTGATGGGGCATCCACAGCTTCTGAAGGCCAGCCGTTCCCAAGTTCAAACCTTTATGGTCAGCGTACAACATGTGAACAATGGGATTGGCCTCCCTTTGTGCACTCCAACACAATGCAACTCACAGTGAAGGCCAAAGAGAAAAATCCCTAACCCAGTGAATCCTCCTGACAAACACACAATCCTATATTGCACCAGGTGAACTGATTGCGCATCGCGCTGGCCCTGCAAGGCTCTCCTACTCTGTTGACAGGAAGTTATTTTCCGTCCGGGAGTCTGACAGCCCCCCTGGTAGAAGCTGCTCTTCAGCCTGTTGGTGCGGCTGGCTCTTCTTCTCTATCTCCTACCGAGCCGGAGGAGAGTGATTGGTGAAAGGCTGGCCCGGGTGTGAGTCACCCCTGAGGATATTCCTCACTCTTCTAAGGCAGCGAGTCCCAGTGAGGTCATCTAGCGGTGTTAGGAACAGCCCACGATGTTTTGTGCTGTGCTCACCACCCTCTGCAGTATCTTGCTGTCTGCAACTGTCAGCCCACAGGGTCCCACCCTGATCGGTTGCTCTCACTGCTAGGAAATCTCGTTTTGCTTCTGGATCGGATCTCTACGAACTTCTTCATCCGTCTTCCTCAAGGGCTTGGCGCAGACTCCCTCCCAATCCCACCAGTTGCTGCGCTGGCGCTCAAACGCCTCACTGCACCTTTGCCTTCTCTAGTCCAGAGCAAAAGTGAGAAAAACACAAATTAAAAAAACCCAAAGTGCTTGAAAACAGACTAGAATAGATTAGTGTTCCTCCAGAACACAGGAATAGTTGTAAAATAACAACAATGGGGCCTCGGGAGAAAAGGGTCCTCGGCCTTCAAACTGGTTGCTTTGAGAGGCTGCCGATGTTTCAAAAAACGGCGATCGGTGGAAGAGGCTGAATTCCTGCACTGAGCAAAGGTTTCTCCTTTTCTGGGATAACCAATGAGGGGGAAATTGAAAAATCAACACTCAAATGTCATTGGCCCAAATTCTACCTGGCGCACCTAAAATCCGGCACTTTAAAAAGTTTTCCACAGTATTATTATTGTTTTAAGGCCAGGGTGAGTCGTTGGTAAGAGAGTTCTGTGAGCACCCCCTGCTGGAGACACTCTGCATTGGGGTTGGCAAAACGTTCGATATAGCATATAGGACCCTCTCCATCAGGGGTCGCCAACCGTTTGGACCTCGGGGACCACCAAATAATCATAATAATCATAAAATCATCATTTGATATCCCGCGGACCACTAATATGAATTTTGACGGACGGTGGCTTACTGACGCTGGTGGGGAAGTCGGTCCCATGTTCCGGAGCTGCAGGAGTCACAGGACCGGCCCTTTGGTCATCCCAGACCAACAGCTCCTCCACCCGGGTGCACTGGACTGCCACGGACTGGAGGAGCTGCTCCGGGATGACCAAAGGGCCGGTCCTGTGACTCCTGCAGCTCCGGAACATGGGACCGACTTCCCCACCAGCGTCAGCAAGCCACCCTAGGGTGCATTTCCCTCCCCCACCGGTGGCTCTACTCAAGGTAAGTTTGCGCTTGGCCGAAGGGCAGGGGGGCATCAGGTGGGCAGGCCATGTGGGCAGCACAGCCTTGTGTTCCCGCACAGCCTGGATTAATTGCTTTGGGGGGGGGACATTTCTCTGTGGACCACCAACATTTTCTGGTGGAACACCAGTGGTCCTCGGCCCACTGATTGGTGACCACTGCTCTATATAATTTAAAATATTTTATTATAGAATAGAAACATACAATATAGGAGGCATTGCATGCTTGCTGCCCAAGGCAGAAGGCAATACCTAGCCACACAAGGCTAAAACCATTTTATTTTTAGCTTCTCGGTTTGTTTTGTAAGATAAATTCCATCTCGAATTAATCTGACACATTTGATGTTGGTATTGGAAAGAGAGCCCAACTGCTTAAATAAACTTCCCAAAGGAACATTCGGGTTGCAACTGTGAAGAAATTCACGCTTTGGTTTTGTTCCATGTTGTTTCGTGTGGATTATGAAATGGGCACTGAGCAACTGACCCTGGTGGGAGCCTGTGGAGGGTTCCCGGCGGACCCCTGCAATTCAGTGTTTCTGACCTGCGATTCCAGAGCTTCTGGGGAGACAAACCTACTCCCGAGGAAACCAAGCCGTAAACAGATGCATTTTTCATGCAGGAAAAAGGATTTAAGCTGTCGGGTCTCCAACGCCAACCTTTCCGTCTCTTGCAGCAGATTTAGCCAGTGTGTTGGACCTGCAGGAATCTGGCTTCCGAAAACATTTCCAAATATTTTTCAGAACAGAAAATTATAATTCGTGCAATTGACTGGAAGTCCCAGTCGGTAGAAAGCTGTCTTTGGGAAATGTCAACCTTTGTTCTTTAAAACAGGGTCTCCAACTCTGGCAATTTTAAGGCTTGTGGACTTCAACTCCCAGAATTCCTCAGCCAGCCATGCTGGGAGTTAAAGCCCACAAGTCTTAAAGTTGCCCAGTTTTAGAGAGCCCCGTTCTAGAAGGCTGAAGACAGGCTGGAGGCTGGTAGACTATTCCTGTCATGGCTGCCCTTGAATTCCCAGGTTTGGGTATTGACCTGTTGACCATTCCTGCCCAGTAGAAATCCACACAATGCACCACAAACACACCGGCAGTGGCATCAACTTCTTCCTAAAAGACTAAAGAGGATGGAGATGTTGTCTGAAGCCACCCCAAAAGCCAACTTTCGTCTTAAAAATTAGATCGATCACTTGCAGGACATGTAACAGAATAATGGAGTTGGAAAGGACCTTGGAGGTCTTCTAGTCCAACCCCCTGCTCAAGCAGGGGGCCCCATACCATTCTAGACAAACGGCTGTCCGGTCTCTTCTTAAAAACCTCCAGTGTTGGAGCATTCACAAATTCTAGAGGCAAGTTGTTCCATGGATTAATTGTCCTCCTTGTCAGAAAAAAAATTAGTTCTGACTTGGATCTCTCCTTGATTAGTTTCCATCCATTGCTTCTTGTCCTGCAGATGCTCTCAGTGTCCCTAAAAGAAAAGATACCTTCATCAAGAATCATCGGGTGCAACACTTGATGAGAGTCATAGGATACAATAAGCAATCAAATCATACTAGGAAACAGTCAATATAGATACACAGATGGGTATACGGATGGATAGGATAGGATAGGATAGGATAGGATAGGATAGGATAGGATAGGATAGGATAGGATAGGATAGGATAGGATTCTTCATTGGCCAAGTGTGATAGGACACACAAGGGATTTGTCTTGGTGCAGATGCTCTCAGGGTCCATAAAAGAAAAGAGACATTCGTCGAGAGTCGAGAATCAACACTTCATAATAGGGTACACTAAGCGATCAGGTGCTTCTCCCATGGAAAGCCTTAGGGCCTAGGGCATTGGGGTTGACTGTATGGGACAGGCGTCCTCTACAGATAATTTGGACCTAAATCAGGCGTTAAGTAAATGCAACGGTCATTCAATGAACCCGTTTTGGCTAATATTTTTTTTTCTTCAGGAAACCAGAAATAAATACTTCCACTTTCTGCCCAAAATGCTGAAATGTTATGAAGGACAAAAAGGGGTCTGCTTGGATGGAAGCCGCACGCTATATGCCTGCCAAGGGCTTCAGGGCTGATGTTGCCCCCTCCATCCCTCTGAAGGTCTCGGAGGAAGAAGGCCGCTCTAAGGGCTGCATCTCAGAAGCCTGCGAGTCCACAAGTCTTAAAGTTGCCACAGTTGGGGACACAAACACACACACACACACACACACACACACCCTGTCTGCGTGTGTCCCTTTGGGTTTCTCTTGCCTGAGTGGTCTGTACGCAGAAGCTGCTCCTGAAATACACCAACCTCTCTTAGACACAACACGCCTTTCATCAGCACCCAGGGAGTTTCTCTCCTACGGTCTCCAGGTGGAGCTGGAATACAAGCTTGTCCCAGCCGCGAGGAAAGGCCTCTCTGGGGGCGGAAGGAACACCTGCCCTCCCACCGCTCGCTGTGAGGACAGGCATCCAGACATGGCCCGTTTCTTATCCTCACATTAGAAAAAAGAGTTGCAGCATCCTGGGATCACGTGATCCCCTTTTGAGACCTTTGGTTGTTGTCCGCCGGCGGCCTGCGAAGACGGCGGCAGAGTCGGACAGAGGGGAAGAACAGAGGCCAGTCCTGGAGTCTGGGGAGGGCTCGGACGAGGGATTTGCATCCAACACAGAGATGGGGCCAGGGCCGTATGAGAGTTATATGTGAACTCCGGAGCCTCCAGAATCTGACATCAGTGAGGCAGAGGAACAGAGGGAGCCTGTTTCCAGTGCATGCATGCACAGAGCTGCCAGAAGGCAAGAACAGGTAAGACAAAAGGGGCGACTCGGGAGTAAGGCTTGGAGGTGATTGGCCCCTCCCATAAGACATAAAGGAAGAGCAAAGGGACACGAGCCTTTGCAGGAAGCAACTTTGCTCGTTCTGGTCAGTTTGAAACCTTGAAGCTCTGTGTGGACTTTGTGCTCCATTTGGCCTCGTACAACTGATTGGCAATTTAGTCCTTGGCAGCCTTTCAAGGGAGATAAAGGTGGGTGTTTATCAGCCTTATCCTGAAGGACTGTGGCAGAACTTCTGTGGGACTATTCACAAACTGTGTGGGACTCATGACGGGCTGTGAATGCATAGAATTCACAGCCACTGAAATAATTTTTTTAAAAGGGTTTTTGAGACTAAGCGTGGGACTATGACTGTGTCAGGAATCCTGGTCAGAGCACCTTTTGACAAGCCAGGTCAATGGGGAAGCCAGATTCACTTAACAACTGTGGCATGAAAGGTCATTAAATGAAGAAAAAAATCACTTAACAAGTGTTCTCGCTTAGCAACATAAATTTGGGGAATATCATTTTTAAAAAATCAGGCCTACTAGTGAATGATATTCATAGTTTGTTGGTTTTTATGGTATTGTTTTGTTTTCTTTGAGCAAGGGAAGAATTGCAGCTCCTGGGGAACTGGCAGCACCCCCTCACTGGGGGGGGGGGGCCGTTCCTGAAATCAGGATAAATGCAGGAAATTCAGGTAGCGGCAGCAGAGCTTAGAAGGTTTGGAGGGGCCCATAAGGAGCTCTTTCATGTCCTAAGAATAATGTTTTTGTAGGGTGGTTTATTAGGCACATAAAGCCTTTTATTTCGGCTCCAGGGATTGTTGCTTTTCGATGACAGTTTGGAGGGGCTGCTGAGCGGGTGGGCCAAGCCGAGGGGCTCCCAGGGGCATAATTTCTGCTTTGTTGTGTCGGCAGGGCAAGCCCCCAAATAATTCAAATTCTCTGGCCGTGGACTTCAGCACGGGGAGGGGGTGCTGAGCAAGCGCTGCCTCTTTATTCCGAAATGCGGGGATGGTTTTGAAATTCTTCCCAGCCACCCTCTGTTTTTGCACCCCTTCCTCCGTGTCCTCTCCAAGAAAAATCTCTGTAACAGCCGCTTATTAGAGAATAAATTCTGGAGGACTGGCTTGGTGGCAGACAAAAAGAAACAAAAAGCTTTGTAGCACTTAAAAATAATAGCTAGTCGTTTTGTTCTGGCCTAAGA
The DNA here is from genome assembly GCF_049901715.1 of Pseudonaja textilis. Taxonomy (NCBI): domain Eukaryota; kingdom Metazoa; phylum Chordata; class Lepidosauria; order Squamata; family Elapidae; genus Pseudonaja; species Pseudonaja textilis. Next base: position 52,565,075 of record NC_141997.1, read on the forward strand.
TTGGGTGGCACCTATTAATTAATGTATTTATTTATTGCCTGGTGGATTTTCAAGGCCACTCGACTCCAAAAGAGACTCTGGAAGCAAAATGGCACCGCACCGTCTGTGTGGTTATCCACGATGACGCCGGGGGGGGTGTTGTGGGCTGGATCTCTGAAATATCTGATTTATAACCCAGTTAAAACCAAATGGATAAGATGCTATTATATTCCTCAAGTCCTGCCTTAGTGCCACAAAAGCCGACCGGGTGACTTTGGGCCAATCACCAGGAGACGGGGAGTTCTAGTTCCAACTTCTCCCTGTTAGGAAGTTCCTCCTAAGTCCCAGGTTGCTTCCTCTCCGTTGCTTCTTGTCCTGCCTTCAGGGGCTTTGGAGAATAGATTGACCTCACCCCTCCTCTTCCCCCTCAAGGCTGCTATCATGCCAGAAATGGTATAGGGTCTCCTGCTAGATGACCTCCAAGCTCCCTTCAGACTCTGTTATTCTGTATTCGGTACGAACATTAAGATCAACCACATCAGCCAGAAGAAGAGAAGGGCCGAGAGCCGCTGTCTCTGCTTGCTGGCTTTCATCACCAGCATCTTCAGTGGCCATTCCTGTTATGTCCTGAGGACTCAAGGAGTTCTCACTCAGGTCCACTCACTTTGTGTGGGCGTTATTCCCCCATTCCCATTGGTTGGTTCTCCCCAGCTATAAAGCAGGCTGCGGGGTCCAACTGGCCGCTGATTGCTGCGAGCCAGTTCCAGGCTTGGCAAGCATGGTCAGCCCTTTATTTGTAAAATAAAGTACTGTTGCACTCATGCTTTGGTTCAGCCTCTCATTGCTCAAACTTAACACTGGCGACGAGGATGGGATGGCTACCAGAAGCACCTTGCAACCGCTGAGTCACTAGCCACCGATCTACAGCCCAGAGAGAGCGATCGGCTGGCGACAAGGGAAACGCTGATCCGCAGCCAGAGAGAGCGGTCAGCTAGCGAAACGAGCGATAAAAAAGAGCAAACGCAGATCCGCAGCCAGAGAAAGCGGTCTGAGTCAAATAGTTAGAAGCGTCTGTAGCCGCTTGTTAGCCCCGCTACGGGGAAAGTGAAGCGCTGCGAGCCGCAGCCGCTCTGCATTTGGCGCGAAATTCAAGCGGGTGTCATTTGAATTTCGAGCCAGTAGGAATCACAGCACAGCTCTGTAGAGAGTCACTAACGCCCACTTTTTGGTGCGAATCAAGACACCTCCAACGGCTAGCAGCCAACGTGGTAACCCAGAGAGAGAGAAAAAGAGGGTAGCAAAAAACCTCTCCAGAGCTGATATCACTAGTAACTCACGGCGTTCGTAGTCCCAGAGAGATTTTTCCCAGGTAGCCCAGCCGTTCCAGCACCATGAGTTCCAATCCAGTATTCCCGGCGTTTAAACCAGACGAAGAGAAGTGGGAATCGTATAAGAACCGTTTCAATCATTACATCGATGCGGTCGGCCTGTCGGATGCGGAGAGCATCGGAAAAATCCTATTTCCTAATCTACTGCGGAGCCACCGTTTACGATACCGCTGCAGCACTCGTGGCGCCGAGAGAATTGAAAAGCGTTCCGTGGTCCGAGTTGCTTGAGATCCTCACAAACCACTACGCTCCCAGGCCTTCACAAATCGCCAGGAGGTTCACGTTCCGAATGAGGAAGCAATCAAGTAAGGAGACCATCAACCAATATATGGCCGCCCTCAGAACAGCAGCCCTGCACTGCGGGTTTGGAACATACCTGGAGGACATGCTCCTCGATCAATTGGTTTGTGGGGTCAAGGATCTCAACCTACAGAGGCGACTGCTAGCTAAAAAGACCTCAACCTCGCGCAAGCGTAGAGGAGGCCCTAGCAGCCGAGCTAGCAACGAACTCAGCCACCGAAATTCAGGGCCCAAGCGCCAAGCTAGCAGCGTTCCCAGTCCATTCCGAAGAGGTGGAAGCGGAGGAAGGCCACAACGATGAGAACGATGTCCATCGCCTCACCAATGACAGACGGTCGCAGGTAGGGGCCAAACAAGAATACACCGGTCCACCCAAGCACATCACCCTGTGCCTAGCCTGTGGGGATCACATCAAAGGGCCACCTGCAAGTTTAAAGGAGCCGTTTGCAACAACTGCCATAAGAGGGGGCACATTGCGAGAGTCTGCCAAGCCCCCAAAACGCTGCACAAAGACCCCCATCCTCGCACTCGGGACCACAGAGGCAAGTATTAAACTGTCGCACGCACCGCCTTGCCAGGCGTACTTGCCACTCTGTTAGTAAAATTTCTCTCTCCGTTTCCTAGAAGGTAAACCGTGCCACATGGAGGTTGACACAGGGTCAGCGCTCTCAATAATCTCATGGAACACCCTCAAGAGACTCCACCCCAGCCTATCTACTACCCGGCTTCAGAGATGCCAGTTCGGTCTGAAGGACTACCAGGGGAAGGCCATTCCCGTGATCGGCAGAGGCAAGTTCTTTGTCAGTTTTAGAGCTTTTAAAGGCCACCTACCTCTAGTGGTAGTTAACGGCAATCTACCCACCTTATTGGGGCTCGATTGGTTTCCCACCTCGGCCTAGGGTTAACAGGAGTCCATGCTGTCTCAACCTCAGACACTGACTCCTTATTCGCTGACTACGCAGATGTGTTCAGCGAGGAGCTGGGTGTTATAATGGAACCCCCATCTCGTTCACCGTTGACCCCCAGGCAGTCCCAATCAGATTAAAACCACGGAGAGTTCCATTTGCTATTCGACCAAAACTAGACGCTGAATTGGATAAACTACTAAAACAAGGGGTCATTGAGCCAACAGATTTCGCCAAGTGGGAGACGCCCATTGTCACACCCTCAAAAAGATGGTAGCCTGAGAATTTGCTCGGACTACAAGACAACAATCAATAAATATTTACAAGTTAGCGCCTACCCGTGCCCGTCATTCAGCACTTATTGCACACATTCGAACCGGGCAGTATTTTTGCTAAATTGGACATGTCTCAAGCATATCAACAGTTCCCTGTTGATAACCAAACAGCGGAACTTCAGACCATCGTCACTCACAGGGGTGCCTTCCGATGCAAGCGTCTCCAATTTGGCGTAAGTGTTGCCCGGGTATTTTTCAATCCCTCATGGAGCGGATTTTACAGGGCCTCCCTGGTGTAGTACCCTACTTCGACGACATCTTGGTCTCGGCCAGGGACAGACCCCAACTCTTCCAGAGAGTGCGAGCAGTGTTAGAGAGGTTCAGACAGCATGGCCTCAAGTTAAAAAAGAAAAATGCGCCATTGCCACTAGACAGGTGGACTTTCTGGGTTATAAAATTGACGCCTCTGGCATTCACCCCCTGGAGTCCAAGGTCAGGGCGATCCACGAAGCTCCACACCGACCTCCAAAACGGAGCTACAAGCTTTCTTGGGGCTCCTAAACTTTTATGCATCCTTTTTGCCCCATAAAGCCTCAGTAGCCGAACCCTACACAGATTACTAGACAAAAAGTCACCGTGGCACTGGGGGCACAAAGAAGACCAGGCGTTTAACGCCGTCAAATCACTACTTACGTCAGAGGCAGTGCTCATCCAATTCGACCCCAACCTTCCTTTAGTACTGGCAGCAGACGCATCCCCTTTTGGAATTGGGGCGGTCCTTAGTCACCGACTCGCCAATGGCGCCGAGGCCCCCATCGCCTTTTTCTCCAGGACACTCTCGGCCACGGAGCGAAATTACAGCCAAATAGACAAGGAAGCCCTAGCAGCTGTTGCAGCCGTGAAAAAGTTTCACGAATTCCTTTTTGGCCACTTCTTTGAACTGGTCACCGACCATAAGCCCCTCCTGGGCCTACTGGCCGGCGACAAACAGACACCTCAAGTCCTCTCCCCTCGGATGACAAGGTGGACACTTTTCCTAGCGGCCTACTCATACAAACTTATCCACCGCCCGGGCAAAACTCTATCCCACGCTGACGCGCTCAGTCGCTGCCCCTTACCCGCTCCGGCTGAAGACCCAGCTCCTGTCAATGCCATTTTTGAAATCACCCAGTTGGACCTGCCCATCACCGCCCTTGACATCGCCGCCAAAACCAAGGCAGACCAAACGCTCGCCCAGGTGCTCGACTGGGTGAGGAGGGGGTGGCCGGGAGGCAATGTTGATAACAAATTCGCACCCTTTAAGACTCGCATGCAGGAGCTGTCCAGTTTGCAGGGTTGTCTACTGTGGGGCACTCGAGTGGTCATTCCGACCTCGCTGCGTACCCGAGTCCTGGGCGTTGCACGAGGGACACCCGGCATTGTGAGAATGAAGGCGTTGGCACGCAGCTACGTGTGGTGGCGGGTCTAGAGCGAGGACATTGTCAATTGGGTAAGTTCCTGCAGCATTTGCCAGGAATCCCGTCCTGCTCCCCCCATCGCCACCCCTACCAGATGGGAGAGCGCCAGCGCCCCTTGGTCTAGAATCCATATCGATCTGGCCGGCCCCGTGCATGGAAAGATGTTCCTAGTGGTCGTGGACGCTTATTCCAAATGGATAGGCGTGGCGCAGCTATCCACGACCACCACACTAGCAATCACCAACGTGTTAACGCGCCTGTTCGTTACACATGGACTACCGACTCCTTGGTCTCCGATAATGGCCCACAGTTCGCATCAGTAGAATTCAGCCGTTTTGCAGCCAACCTAGGCATTCGCCACATTTTCACAGCCCCATTTCACCCTGCGAGTAATGGGTTGGCTGAAAGGGCCGTCAGGACCACCAAAGAGGCCCTCGCTAGGTTTGGCAGAGATGACTGGCACCACAAACTCTCACGGTTCCTGATGAGCCAGCACTCAACCCCTGTGCAGTCACCAATAAGTCCCCAGCGGAACTTCTGATGGGCGGCGCCTGAGGACTGTATTAGATAGACTGCACCCACAATACTGCCCTGACTCTCCCCTCGCTTCCACTTCGGGGTTAGACATTTTATGTTACAGGAGCCGATATTCGCAAGGAATTTCGCTGGGGACCCACTTTGGATTCCGGGCGAGGTCATCGCCGTCACCGGGCCGAGATCGTATAGAGTCAGGCTGGAGGATGGTTGCGTCTGGAGGAGACACATAGACCAACTCAGAAGGCGCCTCAGCAACCTCGCAAACAAGAATCCAGAGTCTCCAGTCGAAGGGAACCGTCTCATCCGCCACCCAGCCACACCGCACCCAGTGACCAGTCTGCGCCAGCGGTCGTTCCGGTCAGCCCAAACTCGGACAACAGCGCCCAGAGAGTTGACCAACCGGATCCAACCCACGAGAGCTTGACCCCAGAAACCAACCCGGTGGTTTCCGAGGATGCCCAGTCCAGAGAGAGTGTTGGCGACACTATGCCAGCTCAACCGTCACAGACTGATACCGAACAGTCAGACAATGTTCCCGAGTTGCGCCGCTCCGGGCGCCAACACAAACCCCCCATCTACCTCAAGGACTATGCGTGTTCGCATCTGGGGGGAAGGGGTGTTATGTCCTGAGGACTCAAGGAGTTCTCACTCAGGTCCACTCACTTTGTGTGGGCGTTATTCCCCCATTCCCATTGGTTGGTTCTCCCCAGCAGCCAGCTATAAAAGCAGGCTGCGGGGTCCAACTGGCCGCTGATTGCTGCAAGCCAGTTCCAGGCTTGGCAAGCACGGTCAGCCCTTTATTTGTAAAATAAAGTACTGTTGCACTCATGCTCTGGTTCAGCCTCTCATTGCTCAAACTTAACAATTCCAACTAAGGACTGGGGACTCTGATGTCCAGCACGACTGAAAAGCACCCAGGTATCAAGCACGGTTTCAGATGGACGTCCTGCCTTTTCTCCCAGAAAAAATATAGCATTTTTCTTCCATTTGGCTCACAATCTCCTGTGTGATCGTTGGCTGAGAGGACTGGTCTCTCAAGGAGCTTCTGGGGTTGAGGATGGACTCTGTCGTGCCCCTGTCGGGATCTGACTCAGAGGAGGAAGACAAACAGCTGACGGGGAGTGGGAGTGTGGCTCCGTTGGCTGGGGAAGAAACTGGGGAAGGGCAAACTCTGGCTGGGCAGAGCAGTGGGGGGAGGTAGAGCAAGGGAGAAGGAATTCGGAGGAAGACCCAGGACAATTCCCCCTTCATCCTAGGGAACGCAGGAAGGAACGGAGAAGGGAGCAATGTGAGTTGCATGGCTTACGGGGGAGGAAAGGGCCCTGATTCCCTTCATTTAGCTGCAGCTGGGAACACAAGTGTATAAAAGAGGAAGCTGCGCACAGCAAGCTGTTGGGAGCAAATCGTGAATTATCTGGTATTGTCGAGTGTTCCTGGCATCTTCCCAAATTGCCTTTTTTGCTGGCCTTTCAAGTCTGGAATTCCTTCTCCTGCCCCTGTCAAGTTAATTGTTATAGCATGGTTTGTGTGGATTTTTAGCTACAGTTTATATGTACTTTGTTTTCGGACTGAATTTCCTCCACTTAAAGGCTGTTCCTGAGAGAGTTTTTCTCCAGCCGAAGACAACCTGGACATTAGGGGGCAAAGTGGGAGGTACTAAAGGGACACTTCTTGCTTATGTGACCGGGTTGCCTTTGTGCCGGGCCCCTTTGGGTCATCAAAGACTCGGCCCAACCGGAGCTCACCGGAATTGCGCAATTGAGTCACTCACACCTGGTAGAGTGACTGGCCCCATTGCAGCCCATGCCGAACCCCAGTGCTGAGGCCCCCGTATTCTCTGCCCAACACGCGGTTTCAAAATATCCCCAAAACGTGATCATTAACCTCAAGTCTTGGGAAAGGAAGGTCGTGCCAAACTTCATTCACTCCTTCCTCAAATACCTGAGAACTGGGAGCATCTGATTTCTGTGAAAAGGGGGATCCAAAATCTTCTGAGCATTTTAGACACCCCCCCCCCCATTTAACTCATTTATTAACTTCCAGGAATGAAAACCCAAAACGTGGCTGCCTCGTCATCTTCTTCTTCTTTTTCCTAGCCGAATCGATCGATCGATCCGCCTGCAGCCCCGAGCGCTTTTCCATTCAGATCCGGGTGAGGGGCAAAGTCTGTTTTCCTTCTTTTTTTCCCCCTCATCCACGGTGAGATTTGGCTAGGAGACAAGAAGCTTTAACAAACATCTCCACGGTTTAGGTAGCCTCCTCCGTGTAGCTACGGCTCCCTTGTCATCTGCGGGGGGAGGGGGGTGGTGGGAGAGACATATTTTCAGCACAAAGACGCGTGTGTGTGCCAAAGGGGGAAAAACCAGCTTCCTGCATTTTGACATATGGCATATTTGAAAAGGCAGCCAGCCTCTCTGCATTCTGGGGCCAGGGCTGTTAAAGGAGGCCTGTTTTGGAACACCCACAAAGATGATCTGCCCCCCCCCACACACACACATACACACACATACACGCACTCACACATGCACACTGCACACAGAAGAAGCGTGGCAGGGTTTCCCCAGAGAAGCTGGCTGCCTTCTGCCTTCTCTCACTTGTGCAAAACACACTCCTGCCTATCGGAGAGAATATTTGCAGCTCCGGGCTGAGCGGAGGTCTCCTTGGTGCTCTCTGAGCTTGGCTGTTCCCTCACAGACGTTTCATGACCCAACTTGGTAACTTCATCAGTGCTAGAAAGGAGAGGGGGATTTGTAGGCACAGAGATATGCAGGCACATTACATGAAGGCACAGGGAGAGCCGGTTTGGTCTAGTGGTTAAGGCACCAGGCTAGAAAGTGGGAGGTTGTGACTTCAAGTCCCATCTAAGGCATGGAAGCCAAGTGAGCGACCTTGGGTCGGTCTCTCTCTCCCTCTCTCTCTCTCTCTCTCTCTCTCAATCCAACCCACCTCACAGGGTGGTTGTTGTGGGGAAAATAGGAGGAGGAAGTGGTGTTGGATATAAATAAACGTGGAATACAAATAAATAAACTTCATCTACGTAACGTACAAAAGGGACAATCAAAAAGCCACAAAGAAAACAAAATACCTCCTTACCAGAAACCAGTGGTTACCAGATGAGCAGAGATTAACACCAAGATTAACACTAGACCCACAATCAAGAAGTAAACAATACTCCAAACAAGGAACCACCAACTCTGACACACAAGCCAACAGCAACCAGCAACCTAACCCAGGAACCACCAACACTGACAGACGAGCCACTGGTATATAAAACGAGAGCAAACCTCACTCCCTTCTAGCACTGATGCTGCTACCTAGTTGGGTGATGAAACATCTGCAAGGAAACAACCAAGTTCAGGGAGCACCAAGGTCCCCTCATTCCTACTTCCAGTAGCTTTTCAATAGACGGGAATGAGGTGGGATGAGATGCCACAAACCAACAATCTCTACGAGGTGTAGCACCTCCCCTAACAAATGGGCGGAGCTTCCCTCGTGCCATCCCAGCGGCCATCTTGACTCAGTCTTAACCCTGCTCTGCAGACTCGAAGCCTCGCTCTAGGTTCTCTCTTCAGCCCGAGGATTTCGGTGGTCTCCTGACCAAGGATGACCCTGAACCCAGACAAGATCAACCGGGTGTTATGACAAGGGGAGAGGATGGAAAGACTGCACCAGATCTATAGTTGGAACTGACCGTGTGTGTCACCCAGTTTCTCCCGCTAGAGAGTCAGGAAGGCAGGAGGGCTTCCATGTCTCCATCAAGGTCTTCTTCTTTGCTCTCTAGAGCGGCGTTTGTCACCTTTAAGGGGGGTGGACTTCAGCTGAAATCCACCCACCTTGAAGATTCTGGGGTTGACAATCCCTGCTCCACAGGTATCTTGGGGCCTTGAGGTCAGTCTAAGCCACCAACGGGCAGATTTATTTCTGAAGCGAGAAGGTCCTTCTCTTGCCTCCTTTAAGCCAGCGGATTGAAGAGTCAAGGCGGCTCCATCGGCCAGCATAACGTACTTTAAATTATGCAAAGAGTTATGTGGATCCACATTTTGCTTTTATTTGGTGTCATTCCAAGACTTCATTGGTGTATTTTTAACGGCAGCGCAACACTCAAAGCGGAACGGAGGAGTCGAAGCGGGCGGGATGTTCTCTTTTCGAACCCTGGGCCGGTCTCTCTCTTCTGCCTGGCCGTGCTCCAGCCTCGTTCTCCTTTCCTGGGGCCGCTGTGTAATTGTGGGTGATCTGCTTGAAACCCTGCCATGTCGGAGGCTCTTCACCCTCCGCTCGCCCTGCTGGGCTTTGCTTCTGAGGTGACTTCCCTAAAGCTCAGGGAGTTTAAAACGGCCCTGTGGTTTACGTTCGCTCTCCCGGGGCTCCTACCGAGTCCTCCCAGCCCCTTCAGTTGGTGGTGTGAGAGTGTCTTCGTGTGCGCAGCCGTCCTTTCTCCAGGCGGGAAAATTAAACCAGATGAGATTAATTTCCAATTTCATTTCTCTCCACGAGCATGGAGAAAGGAAGAGGACAGGATTCAATTCTCAGAGTGAGGGAATAAGAGAGAAGCAGAGAGAGAGAGAAAGAGAAAGAGAAAGAGAGAGAGAGAGAGAGAGAGAGAGAGAAAAGAAACAGAGTGAAAGAGAGAGAGAGAGACAGAGAAAAACAAAAGGTGTAAGAGAAACAAAAGAGAGAGAGAGAAACAAGAGAAACAGAAAGTGTGAAACAAGGAGAAAAAGAGAGAAAGTGTGAGAGAAACAGAAAAAAAAACAGAAAGAAAAAGAGAGAAAGAGAGAGAGAGAGAGACTCTCAAGAACTGAATCCTTCCCTAAGAATTCTTTGTCAAATGTGATTATCATTCAGGGTCAAGAGATCTCATGTGTTGCTACCAAATAGTCTTTTGGAGATCACTCTGATCTCTCTCTCTCTCTCTCTCTCTCTCTCTCTCACACACACACACACACACACACACACACACACACACACACACACACCCCTACACAGAGCAGCCTTCTATGCAAGGTTTCCCCCTACACAACTCCCTCTGCAACACATGCAACAGAGAAACCAACCGCAGCTGAAATGTTTGGACCTCTGTCCAAGTGAAATCGGGGGTTTCCCCCCCACCCCCCGTCCCTTCCCCATTCGTGGTTGGAAACGGTCGTTCCTGAGAGCCGTGACTGGATCATAAGGATCGGAAGGGAGACCCTGGGCAGAGGATCCCTTTAAGGCACAAGGGAATCGGGGGGACCTGCACACTTTCCGCCCAGTCGAGACAACTCAGTGGCCTCTCGTGATCCTGCAGCACCACCCAGTGGGAGCTTCTGATCCTTCTAGCGGCTCCCACCGGAAGAGGGTTACCACCGCCCAAGCAACACGGCTGTGGAAACCGAACAAGGGTTCAAGGATCACAGAAGAGGCGGTTAGGATGCAGCGCTTAAGATGCTGGGTTGGGGGAGGGGGCAGACCAAGATCCTGGGTGATGCTGGGCCCAGTGGGTTCTCCCCATCCCAGATCAGCGTCGCCTTCGGTGACATCCTGGCTGGAACTTAGATTCCCCGCTTGCATCCTGCAACTCGTCCCAAACAGGCCCTGGTCTCCTCAAGCAGCAGTTTGACAAGGCAGACGCGGGAAGTCTCTGTTCCTGACGCTCCTCTTGAAGAAAGAAAAAAGGGGCATTTCCCCCCAAGGGGCCAACTGGAGAAGAGCTTCTCAACCTTGAAAGGTGGCAGAGCAAGGGAGGGAGGCTACGGAGGCAGCCCCCCAACCGCCCGAGGGATGGCCGCGACATCAACACGGGGGGAAAGCGGGGAGAGAGAGCAAAGGCAGTGGAGGCTGGGGTCTCGCTCGCCCCGTCGTGTCCAGAGTTTTGCAGCGTTCATTCAGCGCCAGAAAAGTAAACACAGACAGCTGGTGCTTCCTTTAACTTCTTTATAAACGTAAGTAGATTTTACAGACCAGTTGTAGACTTCTCCAACATGGAGCAAACTCAAGACAGAAACATGTTGCAAGTAACTTCAGGGGCAACTCAGGGGCTTAGAAAGAAGCTTCCGAGGAGCCTCCGTTTCACTTTAGCTCAGCAGGCAAGCAAGTTTCATTGTTCAATACAGACTCAGAATTCAACAGAGCTGCAGAGCTTAATATAGAGCCAACCCTAGGCGACTTCTAGTTTCAGTTTCCAAACAGTCCTCATTGGCTGACTTAGTTGCTATGCCCATTTCTTGGCTGGCCTTGTTACCGGGCTCTATTCCAGTTCATGAATAGGCCCTGACACCCTGGCCAAAGGCCCAGGTCAGAGGTGGACAACGCTTGGAAGTCTGCAGGTCAGAGCTGTCACCACAGGTGCCCCCCCCCACCACAATGGCCCAGATCAGAGGTCTCCAAACTTGGCAACTTGAATAAGACTCGTGGACTTCAACTCCCAGAATTCCCCAGCCAGCATTTAAGCAGTTGCCAAGTTTGAGGGGGGGGGGGCTGGCCTGGATGAAGCCAGGTCCTCCTGGGTCTTCCATCCAAGTGACAGACAGCAGAAGGGGGCCACCCAGAGGCCAGAAAGACCTGCCACGGAGAAGGCGCACTTCCAGGGTCCATATTGTTGAATTGCAAGAAGATGGCCAAGCACAAGGTGTATGCGTGTTTGCGAATGCTCCAGCGGGGGTTCCATTTTTTTTACTAGCGGTCCTGTGGGCGTGGCTTGGCGGACGTGGCAGGGGGAGGAGACTGCAAAATCTCCAGTCAGAGGCGGGATTGGCCGGTTCTCCAAACTCCTCAAAGTTTCTGCTACCGGTTCTCCAGAACTGGTCAGAACCTGCTGAATTGGCCCCCTCTGAAATGCTCCCCGCACCTTGCAAATGTCTTGCTTAAAGGTATTACACCATAACCTCCCACCATTTGTTTATTGTCCATCTCGCCTGGATGGGGCTAGGGGCAACCTGCTCCCCACCCAACTAAACAAGCAACGTAACATACCTGTTGCAAACGATTGAAAAAGAACAATAGTAATTAAAAAGAGGGGGAGAATTACTTGCTCCACTAAGCAGTCTCATTCCACGTCACCAGGTGAATCGCGCGAAGTACGAAGCTTTCCCTCCCCCTCTCTTCAGCGCTGACTTTCCCGTGCAGACCTTCGCCCCGGAGTTGAGTAGCAGAGCGGCCCCTTCCTCAGTTCAGGGCCTCGGAGGGACCCCCGTGCCCCTCGTCCGAGGCAGGTCCCCCTGGGAGGGAGGGGAAGTCAGCCGAGCCAGCCGAAGCAGGAGCCACCAAGGGACCCACGCGCTCCCGTGGCTGTTCGCTGGAGGTGGTGCCACGTGTGCCTATTCACCGGTGGCTCACCCAGAAAACATGGAAGGGCACTAATTCCGGCGCCATTTCAAAGGAGGCCTTGAAGTGCTCCGTTTGCATTGCCTGGGCATTCGCTGGGGAGGGGCCTGTGGCAAGGGAAGCACAGGGCACCCGCAGCAAGTGCCACCCTGACCTCGGGGCCCAGGGCACCTCCTCCCACGGGGAGGCCCCTCGCATGAAGCCCAGCGCAACTAAAAAAAAAAAAACCTCATCAATTATCTTAGAAAACAAAGAAAATGTACAATCCTGGGGCTGGGAGGGACCTTGGAGGTCTTCTAGTCCAGCCCCCTGGTCAAGGCAGCAGACCTCCTATCATCCTGGATAAAGGGACGCCCGATTTCAGGGATGTGATTAAAAAGAAGACCAACTGCTTGGCCTAAAACTCTGTTTTTTTTATTTTTTCCAAAAAGGGAAAAAGCAGCGAGAAAGAAATGGACTATTTGGGGTTTTCTAGATCACCCAAAGGACCAACAAGAGCCATCCAATCATGGATTTAATGGCTGGAGACAGTGAATATAGAGAAACAAGCTTTTAAAAGGCATCTGCTGAGTGAAATCGCCCGTTTTGGTCTAATACCCTGCGCTTGCTAATCATAATTCTATCACACGTGTACCAGTTAAGCTTCAATGAACTGTTCAGTTTGTAAAAAGCAGTTTAAAGCAGGTGAACAAACAACGTAAAGTCAAAGGCAAACAAACATCAAAAGTTTCGATCATTTTTTATTCCGCTGTACACCGAGAAGTATTGTCTTTCAGTTCACATGATCAATATTGACATGTTGATTATGTAAGATTTTATTCATAAATAATCCACGGTAAAAGAGAGGAATAGGATATGGTTTTTCTTTAATAATGGTATTTTATATAATAATTTAACCTTAGAAAGATAAAAAGGATTTTATACATATTAAACACAAAGCACCACTAGCGTTACACACAGAAATGTATTTCAACTCAGATCTTATGTAACTGGGGATGGTTCAAAGCTCTTTTCAAAAGAGAATCAAATTCCCTTTTAGAAAAAAAAGCCAGATGGTTTGCCTCGTGCTAATTGTTAAAATCTATGAAATAGCGTGAAATTTCTCTGCTAATAGATTATCTACAAGCTTAGGTTGCCAGTTAAGGTATTCTTAAAAACGGCTGATTTGCCAATGTGGATCCATTTCAAATCTTGATAAGGAAATAACGTCCCTCCCAGTGTCAAGTGGAGTGTACAAGGGCCCACCTCATTCCATCCTTACCCCTCCGGGGCTGAAAGGGGGCAGCCGAAATGATCCCCCCCCCCACCAGCCTCAGTTTCCTTCTAGGGCGAGGAGAGGGGTCTTTCTTGAAAAGGCCAAAAAATCTAGTCTTTCTCTCTGTCTCTCTCTCTATTTTGGCAAGGGAGTATTCAGATCTGGCTTTCTGATCCTATCACATTTTTTTCTAAAAAGAAAATATTGGTTGAAAAAAGCGGTTGCCCCTTTAAAAGGACCATGTTTGCCCCGTGAGTTCCTAACCTTTTTTAAAAAAAGAATCACAAAATTCACTCAGTAGTTGTTGTTTTCTCCTAGGACGTCCTTGAATATTTAGGGAATCACACACTGCACTGGAGGAGCCTCTGCTCTGGTCATTTTAACTGTAAATGAAGGGATCCCCGAAGCCTGTAGATTTACTTTCTTTCCCCGGGGGAAGGAGGGGGGCCCTAATTCCAGCCCCAGGCTCGGTAAGAGAGAAAGTGAACCCATCTGGCTGGCAGGCAAAAGGGGGCAGCGCTACGGGTGGAAGGCAACAGCTTGGATGCAGACATCTGTGAAGAGGGAGGGAAGGTGCACCATTAGTCTGAGGCCCCCAAATCTCTGGACTTGCGGACTCTGGAGTGACCCAAAGAGCTTTGAACGGCTGGACATTCAACCAGTTATGTGAAAAAACTGAAGGAAGTTGTACCTCTCAATACCACCTCAACAGCAGCCTACATCAAAATATGAACAGCAGAATATTCTTTACCAAGGAAAGGGCCTTGGTTATATTTTAACGTAGACTGAATAGTATATTCTTTATTTTACATCCGAACGGGGGCAAAATCTTCATCCTTTGAATACAAAAGATGAGGCACATTCAACTGTCCTGCAAGTACCACCTTATAGTGCCAACCAATCGGGCTCTCACCCATTATTACCTTTGATAACTCACCGTTGCCAGTCAACCCGCGTATGAACTTAGCCCTTGTCTTCCCTTCTGCCTCTTACAGAGACAGAGACAGCCTAACTCTGCAGCCCCGGGGCCACATACCACTCTGTGTCCTGGACAGAAATACAAACAATTATTTCCAGAAATAAAGGGGGGGGTAAGGCTTGTAGATGCCGTTTGCCATATGAAATGTCAAACGTTTAATATTCTGCATCTGGGATTTATTACCACTTGCCGTGTCTCAGATGTTATTTCTGAAAATTAATGTTTATTGAAAACACAATTTTTCTTTCCTATTTTAGGTCTTCAGCACTCTAATCCCGTACAACCATTCTGCATTTAAATCCAACTGATATTTATTCGTATCCACCAGAAAGAGTCCATACACGTGTACAAAGCGCAAAAGATGCCTAATGCCAATTTATCTACCCCTAAATACAGAAAGCTTATGATTATCTGCATTGTCCTTTATGCATCCTACAGCAAAGGCAGAAAGCTGCGTTATACCGAGACCGGCGGTTGATTCCTGCCAGCTATCAACAGGAGTTGATGTTGAGACTGGGGTGTTTTTTCCCCCAGTTTTAAATGGAATTCTGGCAATTTCTATATGCAAAACAAGAAGCCCGCCACTGGCTCCCGTAAATATATATATATATGTATGTATATAGGCCCTCAGCTGTCAAAGTTCTTTGCTCAGACCTGCTGCTCAAGCTACAGAAGCTAAAATGAAACAGAAGCCAAGCGAAGGAAACTGCCTGATCTAGGACCAGCGTGAGCCCCCCTTGCTAGTCTAAAGGCACTGAAAGTCCCCCGAGAGACCCCCCTAAACAGAATCCAAACCTTCTCTGGAGTTGATGCCTGTCAGCAACTCCGGATCTCCTCTCGGAGAGGCAGCCGCTCCTTTCTCTTTCCCAAAAGGTGAACGGGGGTGTGTGTGTGTGTGTGACTGATGCCCTCGTGGGCAAAGGGCAGGTGAGGCAGTTCCCCTCTCCCATCACTTCGTGTGCCGTTGCCCCTGCAGACACACCGCCGCCTACACACCCCTGCCCGAGTGAGACAATCCCTTGCTAGGTTACCAGCCACGGTTTGGGCGAAGGGAAGCCGTAGCAACAAGGAGCTAGGAAGGCAACGGGGAACGGAAAGGGGTCGCTGGGGCTTCCTTCAGCGGGGAGGTCAACTGACGCACAACGCTAGCACCAGGCCACAGAACTATCTTAGTATCCACAGGATGGACTTAATCACTGAAATGCCTCCGGACACTGTGAATGCACACAATTGTTTCCAATAGCAAGACACGATTTAGCTTGGGGGCGGCTTTCCACCTCCTCTGCGACAACGCGTAAACAGCAACTACACAGGTTTGACAGATGTACTTTGTAGCCTCACGTAGCTGCCGCAACCTGGCATATACTGTGAAGTGCAGTTGTAAGAATGTCCAACCATTCCTCCTGCCCTCCTCCAGTCGGGATTTTCTCTTGAATCCAGAACAGGCACTTGGACAGATTGGGCTCCCTTTTGCTAATCTGTCACAGGAATAAATATGCAGTAAAAAGGAGGGTCCATCCTGTGCGCCATGAAAAAGGGGAGTTCTTCTCCACGGATGCTTAAATTGCTAGGGGAGTTTTTCCCCTTTGAGCCCAACTCAGCTGCAGACACTCTCTTCACAAGGAAACATATTTCAAGTCTGCCCCAAAAGAACTTCCCAGGTCACCAGATGCCACCTCAGCCGCGTCCCCATAAAACCAAAGCGTATCACAACTGGAAGAGGAGAAGAAATGGGCTCAGTCTGTGTGTCCTGCCTATCAACAGCACTAAGGCGGCAGCAAAACTAGGAAACGGGGGCAAATCCCTCTGAGCGGCCAGGGCCATTTCAACCCCTCCCAACTGGGGTCTGAGACCCATTTGCTCTTCATTCCGGAACCAAACCTGGGAGGCCCCCGAGGGGATGATCCGTATTACACCTCAATTAAAGGACGGCAAGGCAGATTCTGAGCCCTGGCAAAACCCAAGTGCCGTTAATTGGAAACAGAAAAGTTCGGGCTCACGAGACCAATTTCAACCCCCACCTATTTCTGGGAACAGACGCGGAATCCCCCCCCCCCCAAATGCTTTAAAGGGCTGCTTAAGAAAAAACCGCCTGGACAACTAGCACAACCACACAGCAGAACGGACGAGATCAAAAGCAAACTAAGGGAGATACTTGTTAGCAGCCTTTAATTGTCATGATTATATAGGCCATTTTTTTTATGTTTCCAGTATGTTGAATTATTTATTATTTATTGTTATTTCACATCCAAGGTGAAAAAAATCTCCTGATTAAGGTACACCTATTATATAAACAGTGATTTGATAGACTTTTTTTTTTACAAGTTCAAAGTCGCCTTGTAGCTAATGGAGGTCTGATCTGCAAACTCTGGGAGTCCAGATTATGTATAAGTGAAATTGGATAAATGGATAAAATGGAGAGAAACATGAATGGGATTAGAGGGGTGAGAGAATTTAAACCCCTTTTTTAAAAGGGTGCGTATGGATAGCTAAATAGTGCGATATCTTTTTCTCTTTTTAAACACTGAGATTAATTAACATTAATCAAGCCCAAATAAAAATGTTCAAGAAGATTTCCGTTTTGTTTTTTAAATTACGGCTGCAGTGCAATTCTACATGTGTTAACATAAAATAATTCCAAAACTTTCAGAAACCAAGTTTCGCCTGGATTTAGTCATTTTTGAGTGGTTTCGGTTGTTGGAGACTTTGCGGTAGAGATTTTCACTTTCCCAAGGAGAAAAACATCATTATCTCTGTGACAAGCAAAGGTAGCAGAGTTTTGAAAGGAGCAGTGATTCCCTCGGGCATTGCAAAGGATTTTCTGATTTCTATCACAACCGAGAGACAAAGGGACTGAATCAACCCGCCAGACCCAAGAGCCAACGTCACTGTAGAGGACGGGGCGTTTTCTTAGGAGACCGGAACAGTTTCTATTTCATGGAATGATCGTTTGTCTCTCCAGGGTCCCAAAATTACTTTTATCTTTGATTAGTTGGAAAACTACCAGGGCGCTTCATCTCACCACTGCTAAGTGCTGACTCAGGTACAGAGGAGGAGGAGGAGGAGGAGGAGGAGGAGGAGGAGGAGGAGGAGGAGGAGGAGGCCGCCTTCCTCCAGTCAGCCGCTGAGCTGGAGGGCTAGTTCTTCACCTCGGCAGCCTCCTTCTCCAGGCTTTCTTTGGTCTTCTCAATCTCTTCCACTTTTTCCTCCTTGTGCAGCAGCGATACGATCTCGGCTACTTGCTTGGTAGAGATATCGATATCCTCCTTGTCAATCAATTCGATCACCTAGGCAAACATTTTTAAAGGTATGGGTTACGTGTGCCACTTGGGTTTCCTTCCTAAATAGTTTTGAAAAGCTCGAACAGGAAAGAAAAGAAACCCGAGTGCCTTAAAAAACAAAGTTTGTCCCTAAATCCTGCCTGACTCAAGCACCAAGCAGCATAAAAGGCCACCGCTGAAGAACATCAGGAGGCCTTTTCCAAAGAAACAGGTGCTTCTTCCCGTGAATGAATGCCGTTATTTGGGAAATGCTATTTCTCTGACAAACACGCTGGAGGACCGACTTTCCTCCTCCCAGGTAGCCTTCGCCCTTAATCCTCAACGTCTCTAGGAGCTGAAATATTCCACCCCGGCTGCCACGCTACACTATGCAGACACAAGAGTGCGAAGACAACTCAGGGCACCTCCAAGCAGGAGGCTGCAAGTGGTCCCAGGTGGGCTGGCGGGAGCGACTGCCGGGGAGACACACGAAGCCAGCCCCCCGCCCTGCCCGGCCCTGCCCTGCAATGCTGCTGCTGCTGCTGCTGCTCAGAGGGCTCACCTTGACCACGTCATCCAGGTTGATCTTGCCGTCCTTGTTCTCGTCCAGCGCCTCGGCCAGCTTGTTCAGCTTCCCTTCGGGGATTTCCTGGAGCTGCTTCATCACGTTGATGAGATCCTGGAGGCTGATAAGGTTCTCCCTAAGTGGGAAACGCAGCCTGTAGTGAAGCAAGCGGTTACTACCAGGGCTCGGTGGGCGCGGGCGGAGTCTCTGCGTAGCCTACTTCGTTCGGGTGGAAATCCCAAATTGTTTGCCGCCTGGATTTTTCCCTTTTTTTTCCCCATTCCTTGTAAGGAGGAAGCCAGGAACCACAGAGCTTCTCTGACACCCGGGACTCCTTCGTGGGCAGCCTCCTTTTTGTTCCTCAAAGGCTGGCCCCTTTCAAAAGCCCCACCCCCACCCACCCCCGTTCCCCTGAATGGATTGCGATGGCAGAGCTCCTCCCCCCTGGCCACACTGCCCACCACTCACCCAATGGGACCCCCGCTCAGCTCTTCTCCGGCTGGTTTCTGGTCTGTCTCCAGCTCCAGAATAATTCGATCGATCTGCCCAATCATTCGGTTCACCCTTTTAGTCAGCCTCTTGCTGGCCTTGGATTCCTCCACCTCTTCGGGTCCGTTCTTAGACAGTTCCTTGATTTCTTGCAAATCCTAAGGGTGAAAGAGGGACGCCTTTTCTTAACACGTAAACCTTTTGATACTGAAGGGGGGAGCTGGCGATGGGAGCCCAGCCCAGGCTTACGAAAGCCGCAGGGTCCCCGGGACCCTCTGAAGACGCAGGGGCAGCTGTGTCCCTGGGGCGGATACTCAACCCAGGAGCCCCGGCCCGGGGTCTGAAGGAAGGGCAAGGCCTCAGGACTGAAGGAGCCCAAACCATGCCAGGGACTCTGGGAGTCTCCAAGCACGGAGAGAAACCCAGAAAGGAAGCTGCCTTTGTGGCCCCCGTTCCCCTCCGTCAGAGCTGGGAGATGCAGAGGGGGAGCCCCTGGCCTCACCTCGCTGTATTCCTGCACGTCGTCCTTCAGGTCCTCCAGTTCTTCCTTCTCCTTTGTCAGCAGCTTCTTTTGTTCCTTCAGTTTAGTGCAAGCATCGCTTAGCATGTCAATCTCCTCTTTTGTTATTTCTTCGCCCTACGTCAATGGGGAAGGAAAAAGAGCGCTAAGCCCCCGCGGCCCTCCTCCACGTCCTCCTCCTCCTCCTCCTGCCCACCTAAAATACACCACCCAAGAGGCTCTACGGGAGACCCAGGAACCGGAGGGGTTTAAGGGCAAGTGACGTTCGTCTCTCTGGATGCCACTCCATGAATTCAGCGTGGATCCTCACGGAGAGAGATCGACTACGGTTGGCATTCTATAGCTCTACCTATTCCGCAGGCCCGCTCCGCGTGACATGCAGCCACCACCTTTCGTATTCCTCAATGTGAAAGAATGCGCTCAGGTCCAAGTGGCGCAGACCTGCCCCTCTGACTGCAGCCCCCACAGGACGAAGGACAATGCCACGCTTTTCAGAGTGGAGGCAGGCAGCTGTTCTTGAGAGGTTTCGGCCTGGATTTCCACGGACGCCTCCCTGGTTATTTGGAAGAGGCCGCTGGAGCCCACGGTTTCTCTCGGCCCCCTGCCTGCCATGAACCCTGGAGGGCCCCAGGAACCCCGGCCACGCAGACGTGATCACGGCGGAGGCCCCTGCCCCTGGAGAAACGCTCGGAGGATGGGGCCCTGGGCCACAGGGGCTGAGAACGTGTCCAGAGAGCAGGCGAGGGCAACGGACAAGACCCTGGAGAGGAGCCGGGGGGGGGAAGGGGCTGCTTTCACCCAGGAGGACCTTTGTTGGTACGGCCGGGTAGGAGGGCTCTGTGACTCCCCTGGGCCCATCCAAGAGAGTTACGAGGTGGGCTAGTGCCCCAGCTGGATCGTTTTTACAAATAACTCCAGGCGGCTGTCGAACGCTCCTCCTCCTCCTCCTCCTCTTTTCCCCAACACAACCACAACCCTGTGAGGTGAATTGGGCTGAAAGGGAGGCACTGGCCCAAAGCCACCCAGCCACCCTTCATGGATAAGGCGGGACTAGAACTGCCCGTCTCCAGCCTGGCGCCGTCACCCTTAGACCAAACTGGCTCTCAGTCAAGTTTAGCCTAGCGGGCAACACGTGAAGCGGCAAGGAGACTCCTGTCAGTCGACCAAAGGCTCGGACTTGAGGAAGAAAGCTCTGCCCGAACCACGTCTTCCCTTCAGCGGAGGAATCGAAGGGCAGGCGGAGAAGGAGCCCACCCCTTCCGGGACAGCCAGGAAGCTCCCCGGAGGGACCGGGGAGGGCATGAACAGAGAGGCTGGCAGGACCAATCATCCGGACAAAGATGATGAGCAACTTCCTGGGTAAGACCAGGCGGGGCAGTCCCAGTACAAAAAAAGGAGCAAAAATAAAATAAATAAGAGAAACTGAGGGAAAAAATAGCAATGAGTACAGCTTAGTTAGAGCAAACTGAAGACTGAGGACCGGAGGAGGAGGAGGAGGAGGAGGAGGAGGAGGAGGAGGAGGAGGAGGAGGCTGCCGACTTATGAAATTCAAAGTCCATGTTTCAAGTTTTTGTGGAAACAGCAAATACTCACGTGAACGTTAACAACATTTCTATTTATGCACAAATATTAGTTAAATCCGGGTAAAGCGAGAATGCCTGCACTTTTCATTAAATTGCAAAATAGCTGACAAACTTACTTTATGCTATGGCTAAATCCACCTACCTTCTCGTGCCTTTCCCGCATCCTTCTGCACTACAAACTTTCACAGACTGAGTTACAAACTGGCTATCTTATGGGGCATGCTACGCTATGATGCAGCACACTGTGCAAGACAGGAAAAAGTTATAACAAATTATATTACTTGCTTACATGTATTACATCCATTTTACCCCTGCCTGCAATATACACAAAAGCACAAAAAAAATCCCACAAACGTTATCACTGAAAGAACACCCAAATCAACGGGAACTTTTTAGGAAGTAAAACAGCATATAAAACAGAATAGCGCTTCCATTAAAACTAGGCTGCTGAATTTTGAAAAACACGGAGCCTCCGTATTCCAGATCTAGGTGTTGTTTAAGCTAAAATATTTTACCAAGAGATGCTGACAAAATGAAGCGGAAAAAGTGAATCCACATTAACTCTGAAATTACTTTGTTTGCAAAACCAGTCTAATAGGACAATTTTTCCCCCTTTCCCTTCAACCGATTCTCAGAGGCTGCCTGAATAAATCCCTGGCGTATTCTTGGCAGGGCTTTTCTCTGGCCTCCTCCTCCTCCTCCTCCTCCTCCTCCTCCGGAGAGAGACTGGCCCAAGATCACCCAGCTGGCTTTGTGCCTAAGAGGGGACTAGAACTCACGGTCTCTCTGTTCCTAGCCTGATTCCCCACCAACGTGGCTCTCCTATTTGACAATGCTTTTGTTGACTTTCTAGCCAAGAAATGATTCCCAAATGATTTTCGACTGCATCCTGCAAATGAGGGATCCTTAACTTTTTCACGCAGCTTCCACTGGTAAGAAATCACGTCTGAGTCTGTTTCCTGGACAAATTTCTCTCTGGGGGAAAAGGGAGGCTGGGCCCAGCCCCTCTTAGCCGGGTTCTTTGTAACTGCACCAGTCTGAAGGTGTTACCTGATCATTACTATATAGTGGCTTGCTGTGATAAAGGGGCAGTTCAAAGAAGCTGCCTGCTCTCTGTCCACTTCCGCTCAACGTCCACATCCGACCTCCCAGTGGTTGCTTAGGAAACCTGCCTGTTCAATCCGCTTAGGCCGAGAGGCTCTCCATGCCCTCCACGGTCTGTGGCTAACTCGGCCATCCGGCCAAAGTCCCACAGCCAGAAGAGCTTTGGAGGCTCTGGTAAAGAAGATCACTGAGAGAGGGAT
The DNA here is from genome assembly GCF_049901715.1 of Pseudonaja textilis. Lineage (NCBI taxonomy): Eukaryota > Metazoa > Chordata > Lepidosauria > Squamata > Elapidae > Pseudonaja > Pseudonaja textilis. The sequence continues at coordinate 52,587,173 of NC_141997.1, forward strand.
TATAGCAAGTGTCAAAATCTTCTTCTTTCCAGAGAGAGCAAAGGGCTCACGCAGGAGGCACCCAGGGGCTCAAAAGGGAGCGAGGCTCCCCTTATAAAACAAACGCCTGGGACCGTTCCCCAGAAAACTGCTGGCCGAAGAGCGCACCGAAGTTTATTCGCTCGGCCCCACAAAGCGCCACTTACAAATTCTTCTTCTTCTTCTTCGAGAGGGTGAAATGCTGCAGAACGGGGACTGTTTTGCACCCCTGGCAGTCAAAGCATGTGAAGCCAAATAGAGAGCGGCCCATCTCCCGTATAAAGGGCACAATTCGATCTTTTCTCTACCTGCTTCCTCAGAAATTCAATCTGAATTACTTAGGCCAACACTTCAGGGGCCAATTGCCGCCCCCCCCCCAACCCAAAAGGGGCTTAATACAACTAGAGGCAACAGGCGTTTTGTTAAATACACTCAACTCCTGGCCAACCTGTCGCTTCTACTCAGTTGGCCTTACTCTCACAGAACGGAGGGTGGACTTGCAAGAGACCCCTTACATCGCCGCTCTCTTTCTCTCTGGGTTTACACCTCCTGCTTTCTCAAGAGTGAAGAGGGGGCAAGGCCGCTCCCTGTAAGCAGCAAAGAGTATGGATAGAGAACGTCAGGCTGATCTAAGCAGAGTTAATACTTGCCAGGTACCCTTCGCAGAGAATAGTCCCTGCTCAAAGAGGAGACTCTGAGCTTTGGCTCGTTGGAGCCGTCCTCTGAGTGCTACTAGGGGAAAAATGTAAAACCAAAAAACCCTCCCTCCTTTTGAATGGTTCTGCTCCAGAGATCTGGGGCTGACAAGAGACAACTGGGTATGTTTTGGGTTCTGCCCATTTTACACTGATCTTCACTGAGTCCTCAGTTTTCCCAATTGCGCCTTGATAGCAATTCTTCCAGAACGTAACATGGCGAAAGACTTGAGGAGTTTGAAAGATTCATAGAGCACTATTGAGGTCTTTGTTGGTACACATAGCTACTAAACGTTATTCTCCTTGAGCAACAGTAGATAAAATGGTCTTTGTCCTATTTTTAGATGGCAGCTATCTAATGCTGGGATCAGTCTCATTTTAAGCAGCTTAACTGAAGCTGACTTCTTATGACTTTTCCTAGTATAGCGTTCCAACTTTATTTCACCACAGTGCTGACACTCAAATCTTAAGCAGCCCAGTTTTCATCAGCCAAAGACTGCCCAGCCTAACTTTAAGTACCGGGACTGGAACCTTAAGTAACCAGCAGGTAATGAATTCAATCCTTCTCTGTGTCGTCTCTGGTAATTGGATGGAGCAACCCTGACCTGCCTCCCGATCCCCCTTGCAGAGCCTGCGCTGAGCTTCCCAGCGTGACCCAGTCGCCTCCCGCCCACCTCAGCTTTTACCTTCGTGCCTTCCAACACGGGGGCCGTATCCGTCAAAACCTCTGACTGGAGGGCTAGGGTCACTTTTGCCGGTTCTCGGTCAGCAGTGGCATCTAGGGAGACTTTGTTCAGAGCTGAGGGATCCAGATCTACGCCCACCTCCTTCCGGAACACAGGAAAGACAACAATTAGACCCGTGCGGCTCAAGTATCGTTTCACGTTGGGGACGGCGAGATGGACGCCCGGCCCTTTCATGAGGGCTTCTGGCAGAAGAACGGCAAAGCCTTCCTTGGCCTCCTCCCTTGAGGTCATGGGGAGGATTTCTATCCCGCCGTTCCCCTCCAGGAGCTCAGCGTGGCATCCACGTCACGGCCTCCTCAACCCTCCGGCCTCCCTTACTCACCCTCTCCGCAGCGTGAAGCGTCTCTTTGGCTTTTTCGGCCGCTTCGGAAAGCTTTTCCAGCTCCTTCTCGTGCTGTTCTTTCCTGATGGCTTCCTCTTCTTGGAGCGTTGCTTCCAGTCTGGCTTTGTTGTCAATCTTCTCCCCTTCCACTTCCGCTGCTTTCACCTGAGCCTCTTTTGCCTTTTTTTAATTCAGGGCGGGGGGAGAGAGAAAAAAAAATGAAATGTACACCTGCGGAGACACACGGGGCTTTCCCGGAGGAGGCGAAGGCTTCGGCCTGCAGAGCAACAAGCCGGGTCCTGCAGCCCAGGGAACTGAGCCCTGGTTTCACCCAGGCAGGTAACGCCACCTTCCGCAGAGACCCGCCAGAAGCTCTGAGAAGCCGCCTAACAAGACGGGAAGAAAACAGCCCGGGAGGAAAAACCCCGCGGCTCTCCATAGGGAACAAGGAGTCCTCAACTTACGGCCACAATGAGGCCCAGCATTTAGGTGGTTAAGTGAGAAATTGGTTCTGCCCCATTTTACGACCTGTCTTGTGGCAGTTGTTAAGCCCATCACTGCAGTTGTTAATTTAGTGACGTGACGGTTAAGTGAACCCGGCTTCCCCGTTGACTCTGCTTACCAGAAGGTCCCAAAAGGGGATCATGTGACCCCGGGACACAGTGACTGTCGTAAGTACGAGTCAGTTGCCAAGCTGCTGGGTTCGGATCACGTGGCCACCTTGGGGATGCTGCCACGGCTGTCAGCGTGAACAATGGCCAGAGGTCCCTTTTCTTCACGCTGTTGTAACTTTGAACGGTCACTAAATGAACTATTGTAAGTCGAGGACTGCAGTGGGATAAGCCGCCCATCTACAGGTGGATTTGCCCTTCCGGCCGCAAATGTTCCAATAACACCAAGCACGTTACTCTGTTCCTTTTAAGACAAACTGAACTGCCTTGGAGGCAAGGACAGCAAAGCTGCCCGGGGAACACATCACGAAGAGGCTACTCAGATATTGCGGTGCTCCTCACCCGGTGGCCCATGGAGCCCCGAGGGGCCCCGCGGAGGCTGGAGGAAACCCCGTGGTTTAAGCCTTGAGTTGAACCTTGGGGGCCACCAAAGGTGCTTAGAGGGCGGTGAAGGGAAAGGTTGAGAACCGCCGAGATGCCACCCAGACAAGAGCTTGGGCCAACTGCCTGGGCGAGACGGCATCTCCGTGGGTAGAGAGACCAATTCATACCACACCTTTTTAGCTCCCAGAGATCAGCTCTGCTCAATCCATCACAGCAAGCTGGGCCTTCTTCCCTCCACTCTGTCTTAGTGTCCACGGAAAAGGGACACGAATGGCTCTTGGGGCGACACAGATTGCCTTTAACAACCAGATTTGTTACCAAACGTGAAAGAACGTGAAAACTTATTCCAAACTGAATGAAATCATTCTAACGCAGAGGGTTGGGGGTGGATGTGAAACCTTGAACAACGTATCTCCCCAAGGTGTAAAATTCCTAAGGCTACAAACACCTTGACTGCTTCCAAGACCGCTAATTCGTAGAAAAAGGCTGGCCACGCAAAGCAAAACCTACCACATTCTCAGGGAGGATTTGCAAGGTCGTTTTCAGCTGGTCAGCCGGAGACAGAGTTTCCGGGAGGTACAGAGCTCTGGATAATATAAGCAGGGAGGTTGGGATTTCTTGATTCAGGTGCAAGTCCAGCCACTGCAATTAAACAAGATAAAATATCAGGAGTTCTTGGTTTGATGCAGAGACCATCATACGAAAGCAATTATTCCTTTAAAAGAAGGCCTTTTAGATCTTAAGTGGCAATATTTTTTCCTACTGGGACACACAAAATGGGAGATACAATAATTTAAAGCTGAAATAGAAGCACTGTATAATTTGCCTCAGAGCAACAACTCTTCTCGAAGTAAGGTTTTTGAATAGCACAAGATCGAGGTTGGAAAAGTATCAGCAGTTACAAGATACTACATAATGCAAATAGTGCTGAAAACACACCCAGGAAGCCCACGGTCGCAAAACTATGGCAATCTACCTGTTCCACAGACAACGTTCCAAATTCTGAGAAAGTATTAAGTCGCTAGGAATATCATCGTCTTCAACATTCCACTGTGTTTTTACAGATTTCATAAGTGAGAACTGGCGAAGATTTTAGGATGCGATGCAAATTCCCAAAATTACTAGCAGAGCTCCTTCCTTTGATAAAATCTCCTTCCAGATTTGGTCAAAGGATGAGAGTCCAGATTGGAATTGCCAGGCAAGGGAGGCGGGTACTATATTCTCTGGGTTATTGCTTAAAAACCTGGATGTCTGCAAAAGCCAGGCCTCCCCCAGCAGAGGCAGAAAGGTTGGGGGGTTCCATCCCGTGAGCCATTCTGGCTCAAAAGACATCTGCGCCCCCAGGCCCATATGCATGTTTGGGTGTCTGTCTGCAGTTCAAAATTCCATGCATGAGTTAGAATTGGGCCCTGGCAGTTTTTAGCAGAGCTCTGCTGGTTCTTGAGCCGTTCTCTCTCATGAAGAGTATTCTGAGTAAGCGCTTCTGTGCCTGAATTGCTCCCGTCGGGATCCAGGAGGAGTTTGGGCCTCGTGACCAAAGCCTTCTGACACTCCTGGCGGATCCAATACCTGCTTCAGCTGATCCTTTAACCGCTCCTCCGTGACGCCGAGGGCTCTCATGCCCCTCGCTCGGCAGGCTGCTTGCAGCTCCTTTACTGTCAGGCTATCCGTGCCTTCCTCCATTATCAGCTAGACAGGACGAAAGAGGAACAGCGCACACACACGCTCATTCTCCAAATATTCAGAAACAACCGTTACAACAGGCAGCTCTCTTCCTTCAGAACAATAGCTCATGACCTTTCTCCACTTGAGCCCCGTTCCCCTCCACATGCATCGTGATTCTAAAATTAATCTTCTTTTCCACAACACAGTTTCTTTAAATAAACCGTAAACAAAAAAAGTTCCCCCCCCCCCACACACTTACTTTATCATCTGCTTTGATGCTTCTCAGTCGCATTATTAGCTGGAAGCGAAGAAAGTTGTTTGTTCCGATGGACTGAAGTTCTAGAAGTTTACACAGAGCAACCAGTTGGGGCCTTGTGAGGTTGTCCAGGGTCAGCTCGTCCTCAAACAGCTTAGAAAACCGTAAAATCTCTTCGTTGCTCGGCCTCTCACCCGTCTCGCGTATCTGAAATTAGAAATGGTACGCTATGAAGTCTTACCACAGCCACTTTTTCCTCAGAAAAGCAGGGATTGACCCTAAGAAATGTTAACTATGATTGTGTCAGATGTGTCTATTATTATCCACTTGCCTGGTGATAAAACACAACAACACAACTTAAATTTTCAAATACCTTTTGAAAGAAGGTTGAGAAATCCTTCGTAGCGTTCCCTTTGGCTGCTTTGTTTTTTAAGGCAATCTCCTCAATGGTATCTTGAAGAAATTTAGCCACCTCAAGCTTTACCCTCAGTTCTTTCTTCAACCTCTCTTCCTAATAAGAAAAACAAAAAGGCCCTTTAACAGAAAGCGGCTCCAGACAGGGATTAAAAAATTAATTTCCTATTACGTCCGCTTTGGACACTATTAAATCTCGGAGGGGTACAATATTTAGCAACGTTCTTATGTAAGCTCTTCTAGCCCAGGAACAGTTACTGGAAGCCAAGCTGAACTGAACGAAATGAGTTTATTCCCAACCAAGTATGCCAGCCCGCAGCTTTGCATAGGGTTATCTAAACGAAGAGCCGCTCCTCAGCCGCTCCATCGAGGTATTTTCTGAGCTCTCTCGCTAAAAATCAAGTTCTTTCACATTGAGATTTAAGGTCCTTCGCGTGCAGGCTTTCTGAAGTCAACTTCCCTGAGTCTAAGGTGAAGTAAGGACACTCCGCAATCCTTTATTCCGTCCCTTTGAACACTGGGCATAATTTTAACAGAAATGAGCACGCTGTGATTGGAGAGAGGGGTCTCCAGACAGCATGGTCCACCTAGCAGAGGCATTTTGGAACACTTAGGCCTACCTGCTCAGGTGTACGGGTATTTCAGCGGGTATTTTAACCAGGGATACTGCCGCTCCATAGACTTTCCTACAAATACTTCCCGATGTAACTGTTACCTTCTTAGATTTTGTCTCAAATGTTGAAGGAAGCATATTCGGGAACAACTTCAAAGCTACGGGAAGCAAGAATTCCATGAAGGGAACGACGATGAAGACCAGGAAAGGGACCAAGCGAAAGAGGTCGGCGCAGATCCGAAGGAACTGCCAAGAGAAGAAACAAGCTTCGGTTTATCGCAAGAGGAAAACGGAAACAGCCCACAGCCTTGCTTGCAGGCATTGGGCAAAGAGCGAGGGTCCTATTATCACACAGCTAATTGACAGTATCTTTTTTGGGAGCTTTAACTATTAAAAAAACCTATGATCAGTTTTATCGAGATTATTTCTTTTCAGACCAAGCAACAAGTCCTTCCTACTTTCAACACAGAGGAAAACGGTATTAATAAACTTGCCCTTTACTGCAAACGAAGCTGCAACCTTTACATGGAGTCATCCAAGGGGCTTTTCCCTCAGCAGAGCAGCCACAAACGGCACCAACAACTATAATCACCACTGAGTAAAAGGGGCTTTTCTGTCTTAGGAGAGAAATTGTGGGCTCTGTGCCGTGTCCGAATCGTGTGTTATTTTGCTCCATTTACCTTCATGCCACACCTGCACTTCTCATTAAAAAGCACATTTTTCTTTGCGGTTTTCAAATCTGACATAATATAAATTGGCCGGTTTTTATACTTTTGCAAGAAAAATGAGATAATGAGCGTCTATTATTACATTTAAAAGCATGATAGTATAAAATCCATACAGGCAGTCCTCGACTTACACAATGGGGACCGCGATGCCTATTGCTGAGCAAAGCGGTTATTGGTCACACCCAACCTTTCTGACCATGGTTAAGTGGATCGTGTGGTCATTAACCGAATCCAGCTTTCCCCATTGCCCTGGCTGTCGGGAAGCTACCTAGGGAGGTGCAAATGGTGCTCCCGTGAGCCTGGGACGCTGCAACCGCTGCGAATACACGCCAGGTGCCAGGCACACGAATGTTGATCAGGTGACCATGGGGATGCTCTATGGTTGTAAGTGCGAGGACCGGTTAAGTTGAGGACTACCTATGTTGCTGTAACATTTCAATCCCTGTGTTGCTGAGTTATTCAGATCTGGTCATCCTTTTCTTAACTAAATTTAACATTTCGCCCTACCTACTCCTACCTTGTACTTTATAGATAATGAATATAAATATTCTGCCGTTTCTGTGTACACACACAATGCTTTTTCTGCATGAAATTATTTCTTCGCCTCTTTAATTTCTTTCCTGCCGGTGTTTCATTCCTTCGGTACCAGAACCGAACTCCTGAGGAACACTGAAGTCAGTCCCATGGCCTGGTAATCACTGAATTTCCATCCCAGGGAGAGTGCCGTGGGCAGCGTTACCTGTCTGCGCTCCCGGCGGGTCATGGAGCTGCCGTGAAGAATCTGCCAGAGCATTCTGGCGGCAATTTTGGAATCGATCCACAACAACCGAAAGCCATGGTAGTAATGCTTCACCTCGTCCACAATCTTCTGCCCGATGGATTTTTTAACGACGGTTTCTTCCACTGCTGGACTATAAACGGGGCCCCCTTCTTCCAACTTCTTGCTTTTGTCTTTCAGGGTCTTCAGGGATTTCTCTATTACAGAGTCATCGTTTCTGGACGCGGAAGAATGCCAGTTCCTTACCGTAACCCAACAAGGCCCTGAAAGGCCTCTGCTGGGAGGGGGCCACCGAGAGTCGAACGCTCTCAGGGCCGCCCCCTGCCTTTTTTCTGACCCCTTCGTCCAGGCGTAGCTGTCTTTTGTGCAATAAATGTAAGGTGAGATGTTAGTGCAATATTTTAAGCGGGCAGGCCTGTAAGAGAGAAAAGGCAGGTTTTAATCTTAATGGCGCACGGTATACTTTTCACCCCATTTATTTCTACAGTGACCGTAAGTTAAGTGGGCCCACCAAAAGCAACGGTGTGTTTGAGAGGCTTCCCTTTCCTCACTAGGAGAGCCAGGATGGATCCTCTGGCAAAGTTCTCCACGACATTCTGGCTGCTTAACGGTGGGCTCCAAAATAAGCGGATACATAGCTGACTCCCAAATCTTTGTCAAAGAATGCCAGTCAGTGGTCCCTCATCAAACTTGGAGAGAGGGCATCACAGGTTTCAGTCCTGATAGAAGTACTATTCAGCACAGGTATTAAGGACTTGGCTGGAGAGGCGAAGGAAGCCTTCGGGCAGGAGCTGCAGAGTCAACTGTTGAGGGGGCTTCAGTTTACATTTTCACCCTGCAATCTATTGACTGGACTTGGCGGCCTCCGCCTATGATTCATTCATGCAAAGCGTGTATCTAGTTAGATGTTCCTACGCATACACACCGCTGCTACACAACTGAGTCTGTGAAAAGACAAAGCACTATGACAACAGAAAAAAAGGGAGAACCAAAAAGGGAAAATTCTGAGTTTACTGCTTCAACCAACGTTCAAGCAGCAAAGCAAAACCCTGAAGAAAAAGGGTCTGGTGAGAAAGTCCCACGGAAACTAAAAATTGCAGGTTACTACCTCAGCAAATGGCACCTTAGCTGCTTCATTTGAGTTCAAGAACAAAGGAACCAAAATATCTTCTACCTATTTTCCCCAAAACAACAACCCTCTGAGGTGGGTTGGGCAGAGAGTGAGTCACCCGGCCAGCTTTCATGCCTAAGGCGGAATTTGAACTCACAGCCTCACACTTTATAGCCTGGCACCTTAACCACTAGACCAGACTGGATCTAGCTAGGCTGCTTAACTAGAGTTACTTAAGTTCTACTTAAGACAGGACACCCACAAGGAATCCCCTCCCTATAAGGCTAGTCTGGGTGGTGAAACCTCCTCTCCACTGAGCCGGAAAAGGGAACTTCTCCCTTGTGGAATTGATGGGGATTCAGGCTAACTTGAGCGCAGGGCTGTAGGAGCAGGATCCCTCGGGAAGAAAGGAGGTGCCCCAGTCCGGGTGGTCACAACGACAGCCTCTTGTGTCCGACTGAAATGGGAGGGCTGGGGTGAAGGAAGCCCCCTGACAGAAGCAGAGACTGCTGGGATCAGAGGGAGGCTGGGGTTGGCTGGGCTTGTCTGCTCAGGGGGTTATCAAAAGGGGGAGAGAAGGGGGGGACCCCAATTTCTGAGCAGCTGCAGAGAAAGCATTTTCCATCCAGAAAAGAAGAGCGGCTGGAGTCATGCAGCGATGGAAGAAACGGCCGAGACCCCGGAGGACCCTGGGCAGCCTAGAGACCACCCCGACTGGAGCAAAGGGAGCGCGGGGGTCAAGCAGAGCCCCTTTAGCGCTGCTGCTGCTGCTCCTCAGCGGGCGAGAGAGTTGCCGTCCCCTCACTGACTCAACTCTTCCCTGGCATTCGCTCTTGTCTCTTGGAAGGACATTTATGGGATTTCCCACTAACCCATAACTGCCTCTTAGGAGGCTCAAGGAAAACAAAGCAACAATTTTAGGGCTGGGCTTGGTTTTTTGTTTTTTTTTAACAGAGCGCTGTGGGCAGGCATGGCTGTTGCTCTGCTGGTGGGAATCAGCGGGAGAGAGAGAGACAAATAGGGAGGAGGAGACCAGGAACAGGGAGTCCTTGGCTTACAGCAGTTCGTTTAGTGACCCTTCAAAGTGACAACTCTGGAAAAGGTGGACTTATGACTGTTTTTCACAGTCATGGCCTTTGCAGCATCCTCATGGTCACATGGTCAAAATTCAGCTGCTTGGCAACTGATTCCAATTGACGACGGTCACAACGCCCCAGGGTCACATGGTCCTTTTTTATGACCTTCTGACAAACAAAGTCAAGGTGGGAAGCCAGATTCACTTAACAACCATGTTACCAACTTAACTGCAGCAATTCAGTTAACAACCGTAGCACGAAAGATTGTAAAATGGGGCAAAACTCACTGAACAAATGTCTCACTAAACAACATAAATTTGGGGCTCAAATGTGGTCGCAAGTCGAGGACTACCTGTATGGCCTTTGCAGCCATGCAGCAAAATAAACGCAAAGACCTTCACTGACTCTGTGAAACAAGTCAAAGGCACAACCACCCAGAACTGTAAATGGTCTTTTTGTACTGGCTCTGGTGACAGCTTGGAGGGGAAAGTCATAATATAATTTATGCACAATTCATTTCATTAAATAACTAGGTGGCTTATGTTTGATGTATGGGCGGAAAGACAGCATATAAATATGTGCATTTATATTGCACCCATTTTTAAATTTTCTGTATGCAGAAGTCTACTACTTCACTATTAAAATTTCCCCCTACTCCTAGCTACTAGGCAGATAATTTGCATGAAAGAAACCTAATGGATTTCTATGTTCTATGGCCATCCTTCTCCTCTATTAGAAAAAAACATAGTGTTCTGTGATAGTAAACTATTCTCATAACTATGTGAACTTATGTGTACACTTAAGATACAGTGATCTTAACCATTCATAAACCAGAGTAACTCCAATGGCTTATTTGAAATTAGTTTTTTTCTTCGAACAAACTTTTTAAAAATGTTCTTAAACACACACTCAGAAAATGAAGATGCATACATCTTACAGAATAATTGCTTTAATACCTTTTAATTTTAGCTTGCTGTAGTTTGTCATAAACATCTGATATGAACCTCTATATATTGGGTTTATCTTATGATAAAGATGGTATAAGGAGCATAATAAACATTTTCTACTGAAAATAAACACATAGTTTTCTGTAAATTCTCTTCCCCTATAATTCTATAATCTTCCAAACAAGTGATAATTATTTTCATCCTTCCTAACCTCAGAGGGAAAATCAGCTTGTCACTCTTGGATACTACTGGACAAAGCACCAATAATCCTTTAGGCCACCAATAAGTCTGTAGGCCATGTGATGATGAAAATCTGAAGTTGTAAAGATATAGAGGCCCACAATTTCATTTTTTGTGTGTGGATGTGATGGCAAAACTGGTTTGCTATTTCTTTTCTGGATTGGACTTTTGGAAGCACATTTCAAAATTATTCTGCTTCTTGCTTTGCACTACACATTAAGAAATACTTAAAATGGTAACAATTTTATTGTTCAAATTTAAGCCTGTCTGTGCTAAGCCAAAATAGAAGAACAATCTTAAGACAGGTATTTTATTTACCCCAAATATGTCCACACCCCTTAGGAAAAGATAAGCAAAATCCTGTGCAGTGACTACCTTATCAACCTAAGGTGAAATCGAAATCCAGCTGAGACCAATCCTGCAGAGTTCCTCCCTCTGGAATAAATGTGGACACATCTCACACATCATATATGTGAGCACATATAAAATTTGCGTCTCCAAACAAACTTGCCAGAAGTTGTATTCCATCAAAGTCAAAGCAAAATCCCATAATTAAGAACTACTGACCAAACTGTACTACCTATAAAATAATCTCTTCCATCTTAATAACAAACATTGTCAACATAGGCACGCCCCATTCAATATCCAATACAAACAATAACACAGAAATAATGGGAGACAAATGAGATAGGAACAAAGAAGGCTCCATTGAGAAGGCAGGAAACAAAACCGGATGAATATGGAAAGTTGTAACTGAACCGAAATGGAGAAGAAATTAAAGAGAAAGGCCTATTTTGATACTGTAAAAAGGTAAACTAATCACACAATCATCACCTCCTAATCAAAGGCTAAACTTCAAGTCACACCTCGAAGTCTTTCATTTCAGTCTTTATAGTTATTTATTACAAACATGTATATATATATATATATATACCAGCTGTTATAAGACGGGGTAGTTTTCAGAAGCTTCCTCCCTTCCATAACCTGTCAAAGTAAGCCGGTCACTGGGAACCGTGTGGCAAAGAGTCATACTTACAAGTCTTTTATTAGCCTCCTGGAGGAACAGCTAAGACAAGCAAGGCTCTCCAAGTGACCTACAAGGAGAAAAGCAGTCTGGGTAGGCAGGCAGGCAGGCAGGCCAGGAAGAGATTAAGAACCTCCTTATTACACTTGTCCCAGCCTGATATCAAAATAACTTTGCCCACCACACACGATTCAATACTTCAGGAAGAAATAAGGCCACAGTTAAGATCAAGTCCAAGATCCTGTAATGGTTTTTGTTAGAGCTCACACAGCAAGAGGCTACAGGCAGTCCTCGACTTACAAACACAATTGAGCCCAATTTTTTTGTTGCTAAGCGAGACATCTGTTAACTGAATTTTGCCCCATTTTATGACCTTTCTTGCCAGAGTTGTAAAGTGAATCACTGCAGTTGTTAAATTAGTAACAGGACTGTTCAGTGAATCTGACTTCGCTTATCAGGTGGTCATAAATGAGTCAGTTGCCAAGCACCCAAACTCTGATCACATGACCACCGCAACAGTCTTAAAAGTGTGAACAATGGTCATAAGGTGACTTTTCTGAGTGCCGTTATAACTTTGAACAGTCATTAAACTAACTGTTATAAGTCGAGGACTACCTATATTTAAACTATAGAAATTCATCAGAGCTGAGCTTGATGAATTCTTTTCTTTTAAATCAGATTAACAGAGTTGGAAGGGACCTTGGAGGTCATCTAGTCCAGTGGTCCGCCAACCAGTGGGTCGGGGACCACTGGTGGTCCATGAGAAAATTTTGGTGGTCTGCAGAGAAATCCCCCCCCCCCCAGCAATGAATCCAGGCTGTGCAGGAACACAAGGCTGTGCCTCCCACATGGCCTGTGGGAACACAAGGCTTGTGTCGCTTGCATTATAAACAACACAAGGTAGTGAGGGGAGGGGGCAAAGGGGGGAACTTGCCCCATTCGCCCCACACGCCTGGCCTGGCCACCGGGCTGCTTCTTTCTGCTTCTTCCTTCTTCTGCTTTTGGCTGCACGCAAGGAAAGCAGCCAAGGTCTTTCTTTCTCTCCCCCCAACTCTGCCAGAAATGAGTCTTTGGGACCCTGCAAGGCCTCCTGCTCCAAGAGGCTGCACCAGCAAAGACTCATTCCTGGTGGAGTTTGGGGGAGAGAAAGAAAGACTTCTGCGGCTTCCCTTGCATGGTACCAAAAGTCTCTTTCTCTCTCCCCCTGAGAACGGAGCTGGAGACAGTATCCTGTGAATGATCGATTCCAAATGATCGGAAAATGGGGTGGGGAATTTTCCTGCAGACTTTTTTGGGAGGGGGGATTTTCCCAGGGTCTAAAGTTATGAGTTTGGTGGTCCCTGAGGTCCAAAAGGTTGGCGACCCCTGGACTAGTCCAACCCCCTGCCCAAGCAGGAGACCCTGTCTGCCCGCTTTCTGACAGATGCCAGCCCAGTCAGTCTCTTCTTGAAAGCCTCCAGGGAGGAAGCTCCCACAACTTCTGAAATCCTTTTTTCTGTGCACAAGGACCTCAGGTGTCCGAATCCGTGTCCCCGGAGGGCAGGCAGTGCAGAAAGCAATCCAGGCAGTCCAGGAGGGAGGGATGGGGTCTATGAACCGCAGGGGCCCCAAAGGTGCCTCTCAAAGGGCTAGAAAACCTTTTCCCCCTGAAAAGGAGCATGAAGGGGCCGTGAAGAACAGAAAGGCTGGTCCTTGCCACTCCCTGACATTGAAAGCCCCGAGAAAGGACAAACCATGGTGACAATCCCTGCCCAGGTACGTCTCCTGCCAGGCAAAGAACCTGGGGGACCTCGCCTTGGGAGATGCAATTTATCCCCCCCCACCCCCCAACCCTGTGCCTGTCATTCCGGTCCAACTGAGCACTGGCTCTTCCTTTCCCTGGGATATTCCGCATGGACAGGCAGTCCTTGACTTACGACATTTCCTTTAGGGACCATTCAAAGCGAGGACGGCACTGAGAAGAGTGACTTAGGACCCTTTCCCACTCTTACGACCATTGCAGCCTCCTCTCCCCCCGTGGGTCCCCTGATCAAAACCACAGGCTTTGGGCAACTGCCTCATACTTACAACGGTCGCAGCCTCCTGGGATTACGTGGCAAACTTTGGGCGACCTTTCTGAGCAGCAAAGTTTATGGGGAATCCCTTAACAACCCCGTTGCTAATTTAACTGCAGCGATTTAAAGGAAGGAAAGTCGTAAAGCGGGGCAAACCTCACCGAACAGCCTCCGGTCCCAATTTGCCACATCGTGGTCGTAAGTCGAGGACTGCCTGGGTGTTTGTGTCCGGCCGTTGGGCTGCTGCGGGGGGGGACGACCCGGTCTACCGGCCACCCTCAGCCGCTGCTCGGACGGGCCCCGAGCGACAGTCCGGGCCCCGTCCCGCTCGGGGGAGAGGAGGCGGCGGCGGCGGCGGTGAGCCTCGGCCCACAGGGCCCCGCAGGCCCCGGCAGGCCTGGATATAAGCCTCTCGGGGAGGCACCCGGGGCGTTCCCGGGCAGGGCAGGATTACCTCAGGAGACCCGGGGACATCCCATAATAGCGTCCCTGGAAGGAGGTGCAGAGCGGCCGGGCCCTCCGGGGAAGCAGCGTCGCCTCTCCCGGACGGGACCCTCGGCTGCCAACCCCCACATATCCCCTCACACACAGAGAGAGAGAGAGAGAGAGAAACGCTTCCCCTGTGGAACATCTGCCTGACGGGGATCCGCCCTTCGCCCTTCCCGCCCGAGAGGGCTGCCCTCCTCCTCCTCCTCCTCCCCCGAGCCCTGCCTCCTCACCTGCCGCGGCGGCCTCTCCGCTGCCCGGCCGGGGCAGTCCCGGCGCCCTCCGCGCGCATCGCCTCAGCAGCACGAAGGCCGCCATGCCTGGGCCTGCCAGCCGGTCTGCGCCTGGGCGGGGGCGGAAGTGGGCGCGGGGCACGCCGGGAGGTGGAGTCTTCCGGCGACGGAGGGAGGGCCACGTGCCGCCTCGGAGAACGGGGGTGGGGAGGGAGACGATAAAATAAAAGGAAAGGGCGCCGCTTCCGGGCAGGGCGGGACGCCTCCGGCCGCAAAAGAAGGGATGTCGGAGGCCTTCTAGTCCAGCCCCCTCCTGCTCAAGCAGGAGAGCCGATAAGCGGCGGCCCGGTCTCTCTTCCTCCAGTGCTTGGGTGCTGGCTGCTCCGCATATGGGGGGCAGCCATCTGGGCGGGCGCACAACCACACTGGGAGGCTGCACTTCGGTCCCTAAACGAGTGGTTGCAAGCCCAGGACTACCTGCGCCAATATAAACAGAGTAACAAGCTTGGAAGGGGCCTCGGAGGTCTTCTAGTCCAGCCCCCTGCTCCAGCAGGGGACCCTAAAGCGTTTCAGACAGGTGGCTGTCCAGCCTCTTTCTGAAAACCTCCAGTGATGGAGCACCCACAACTTTCTTGCGGCAAGCAGTTCCACTGGTCGATTGTCCTCAATGCCAGGAAAATTCCTCCTTAGTTCTAGGTCGCTTCTTGTCCTGCCTTCAGGTGCCTTGGAGAAAAGGTGAACCCCCTCTTCTCTGTTGGAGCCCCTCAGATACTGGAAGGCTGCCATCCTGTCCCCCTAATCCTTCTAAACATATCCAATTCCTGCAATCATGTTTTAGCCCCCAGGACTTTAATCATTTCAGAATTAGAATAGAATCCTTTATTGGCCTGGTGTAATTGGACACCCAAGGAATTTGCCTTAGGTGCAAATGCTCCCAGTGTACATAAAAGATATTCATCAAGAATCATCAGGTGCAACACTTAAATGATAGTCATAGGGTACAAATAAGCAATCAAATCAATAGTCAATATTAATCATAAGGATGCAAGCAACCAAGTTACAGTCCTACAGTCACAAGTGGGAGGGGATGGGTGATAAGGAGTGATGAGAAGGTTAACAGTAATAATAGTAATCCTCTTAGTTGCTCTTCTTTGCACTGTTTCCAAAGTCCCAACATCTTTTTTGTAATGTGGGGACCAGAACGGGATGCAGGATTCCTGGGGTGGCCCTCGCTCTCTCCGTCTCTTAAGGCAGCCCAGGATCTGCATCGGGACACGAAGGCAGCCTTAGGCTCAACGGGCCCAGCCCAAAGACCCACCGCAGGCGGTCCTCGGCCTGCAACCCTTTGTTCAGTGACTATTTAAAGTTAGCACAGCATTGAGAAAAGGGGTTTGGGGTCAGTTTTCACACTTAATGGCCGTGGCAGCGTCCCCGTAGTGACACGACCAAAATTCACGTGTCGGGGCAGCTGGCTCGTGTTGATGACAGTCGCAGCATCCGGGCTCACGTGATCCCCTTTTTCAACAGGAAAGCCAGTCAATCTCCCCCCTAAGGCAGAAAATTTTCTTTTTTCTTTCTTCTTTTTTCTTCTGTTGTTATCTACCCAGAGATAACTCAAAAGCTTTGCAATTAATTTAGATGGCCTAGAAAAACTGTAGCCATTTAAAAGAATCTAGGCAGGCCACTGAGACTGTAGGAGGGGAATCCTGATTTTCGTGGTGAGTTTGTACTTTGCACCCTGGGAGAAAGGAAAAAGCGAAGGCATTCCTGGTTCCAAGTCATTACAGGAAAAGAGGCCCCTCTATGCATCTATGAAGCCTCTGGTTCTTAAGCCTCGTAAGAAGCCATGATTTGTTATCTGCTGAGTGAGCTGCAACTGGCTTCAGAAATAATAAATTGTAGCAAACCAACGATTGGTTTTACATAGCACTCAAGACAAACATGCTGATCAAAGCACATACTGACCCAAAAGTGAATTATTTATTTACTTTATTTGCCATGGAAACAAAACTTTGGAGGCTTCAGATAAAATTACAGTTAAGGATTGGATTATGAAAGTCGGAAGCGGAAATAAAGACTCTGATATGGAGACACACAGAAAAAGGGAAGTCCAGGATGAAGGACTAGCCCTCCTTTGGCACAGATGCCTCTCTTCCCCTCCATGGTATTTTACGTATGCATTCAGCCAATTTCTCCGAGGGAGATAATTATTTATCATTTATAATTGTTATTGGCTGCTCATCTTATCCTAGGGCCAGTCTGGGGTGCTTACAGTTACAAAATATCCATCCACATATACCGTAATTAAAACAAACAAACGAACCAAAACCATTAAAGCCCAAGGACACCTGGGGAGGGCAGCTGTGCCCTTACCCCAAAAGAATGGCAGGTTTACATTTGGAAGCTTGACAACCGACTCACATTTATGAGGGTTGCATGTCCAGGGTCACGTTTTTTGCAACTTTCTGGTAAGGGAAATCCACGGGGAAGCCAGATTCGCTTCCCAAACGGGTTTAAAAGCTGCAGCGATTCAATTTAACGATGTGGCACGAGAAGTCGTAAAATGGAACAATGCTCACTGGACGAATTTCTCACCCAGCAACAAAAATTTTGGACTCCATTGTGGTCGTAAGCCGAGGCCTACCTGTGCGAAAACTCTGCCCACGGCACCTGGCTTCCAGGCCTGCCCCTCACCTCCCTGCCTGGATCCCCCAGCCAGGATCTCCGCTCAATTGCCTTCTTCCTCTTCTGGGGTTTTATCTGCCCCTCCTGCAGCTTCCCTTTCCATGTCCGTCTGTCTCTTTCTTTCTTTCTGGCCTTTGAAATCGGGTCCCAAGGAGCATCCGTTTTCCTGGGTCTTCCTTCTTCAGGACAACCAGCCCACCCGTGACTGGGGTGGGGTCTTTGCGACCACAACCTTCCAGGAGGAGAACCGGGTGCCCGGAATCCCCCACCCTGGGGGGCCCTCCCTGC
Organism: Pseudonaja textilis; assembly: GCF_049901715.1. NCBI lineage: Eukaryota > Metazoa > Chordata > Lepidosauria > Squamata > Elapidae > Pseudonaja > Pseudonaja textilis. The sequence continues at coordinate 52,604,607 of NC_141997.1, forward strand.
AAAGGGCGGCTGCTGGGACTTGGGTCCGGACCCCCCACAATCGCCTGCAGGGCCTCTGGGGCAGCTGTGGCGGAGCTGAGCAGGGCTGCTTCTGGGGGCCGAGCAGGCCCGGCCAGAGGCTGGGAGGAAGGAGGGGGGTCCCATGCCCGGCGGGGGGGCCCTCCAGGCCGGGCCCTTCCCTCTTCCCTGCCCCCAGGCCAGAAGGCTCTGCAGCAGGAGCGGGGGCGCAGCAGGGGCTTCTCCGGGGCCTTTGTGGTGCAAGAGGCGGCCCTTTGTGCCGGGAGGGGAGGAAGGGGGCTGCCCATGCGGGGCTCCCGCGGGGCCAGAAGCGCTGACCGGGCCGGGGCTGGCGCTGCAGGCGGGACCCCCAGGCAGGCAGCGCTCTTTCCCTGCAGGAGGAGGAGGAGGCGCGGCCCCTTCCAGGCGGAGAAACGGGAGCAGGAGAAGCGGCCCTGCACGCGGGGTGAGCCGGGGGCGGGAGGGAGCCGGGGGGCACCCGGGGGCCATCGGTCCGGGCTCGGCGGCGGCGGCGGGTTTGAATGGGGCGCGGCGGGTCCGGCGGCGCGAAGGCGGCCCGGCAGCCAATCAACGCGGGGCATTTTTCGCGCTGGTTTCGGCGGGCGAAGAGCAGCGGGAGGAGGAGGAGGAGGAGGAGGCGGGTCCGCGGGGCGGTTGGGCGGCCGGCCGGGGCGGCGGCGGCGGAGAGGCAGCCGGAGCAGCGGCACCCCAGCCCGGCCCAGCGCCAGGCGGCCCCCAGGCGCCCCCTCCCGCCCGCCCGCCCTCCCGCCCAGGCGGCTCCCCCGGCAGCCAGGTCAGTGCAGGCGCCCCTCCCTCCCTCCCTTCCCTTCCCGGCGGCGGGGCGCGGGCGGGCGGGCGCTGGGCGGGAAGGCGGGGAGGCTCCGGGGGCGGCGGGAAGCCATGATGGCTCCGTTCTCCGGGCGATGCGGGGCGAGCGAGGGGACCCAGCCACGTGCAGCGGCTCTTTCTTGGGCGGCCCGGGCGGGCGGGGGGGGCGCAGAGGCGATGCGCGGCAGGCCCGGCGCCCTCCGCCTCTCCCGGGGAAGCGGCTCCCCGCCGGCCGCCCTTCCTCCATCCCTCGTCCCCTCTGCGGGCGGGCGGGCGGGCGGAGGGTCCCCGGGGCGGCGCGGCTGCTGCGTCCCGGCCGCCCCCTGCCTGCCTGCCTTCCCGCGTGGCTCCTTCCCTCCTTCTTCCCCGCGGGAGGAGGCGGAGGAGGGTCCCTGCCCGCCCGCCTGCCTCCTCCTTCCCCGGGGCGAGACCGAAGCGCGTGTCGTGGGGGATTCCGGCCGAGCGACCGTCCGGAGAGCCGCGAGGGCTGCGCGCCTTTGTATGGATGGGGCGCAGCGCCGGGGCCGCTCCCGGGTGGCCGCGCGTGGAGCCTGGCCGGCCGGTCCGCCTGAAGCCCCGCGGGCAGGCTCGGGGGGGCGCCGGACCCGCCTCCTCCCTGGCCCCCTTGAGGGAAAAGGAGGGGGAGCAGCCTCAGAAGGGGGCACCGTGGTTGACCCCCCTCCCCAGGAAGGCCCTTTCCCCAGGCCCTTCTACGGGCTCGGCCGTCCTGGACCCGTCTCCCTGATCCCGAGGTGGGGCAGCTGGCATCCTTCCGAGGGCCCCTGTGCGGCTGGGATGCGGGACAAGATGGAGTTCCCGGAGGCGGAGGAGGAGACGCAGCTGCTTTCAAGGGGGCCTTCGGAGCCCGCAGCATCCCGTCTTGCTGGGAGCTGGGGGGGGGGCGCTGCTTTGTGCACGAGGGAGTGATGGGGCTGGCAGGCCGAAAAAGAGCCTCTCTGGGGGAACCCAAACACTCTCCGCCTTTGGACTGCCCCCCCCTTCCAATAAACCTTTCCTTGGAGTAGCTATGACAGCAGGCCCCGGATCCTCCGGGCCCCCTTTTGCAACCCTTTGGATCCCCAGGAGATGCTCAGAACCCCAGTCCGGTTTTGCCCGGTGCTGGACAGACACAAACCTAACCCCTCCCCCCCCTTTCCCTTTGTGAATTCTGCTTTAATGCTTTAACAGGTGTGGAAAAAAACCCCCACCCCAAAGCCCATGCGGTGGTTCCAGCCTTTGTTTATTGAGGGATGTGTCTCCAACCTGTGGCCGGTGGCTTTAAGGGCCCCTAAAAGTTCCAGAAACCTCTCGAGGGCATCTTTTTGTTCTCTCAGGAGTTTCTCTCCTCCAGTTGGTCATGTAAGAGAACTCCTGACAAAGAGCCGGCAGCTTTATCCCCAGGACTTGATATTTATTGGGCCGATTTTGGCCATCAACTTACCATTAACATTTTAAATGAGTGAATTTTTTTTGTTCTACGTATCAAAATTGGATTTCTCACGCCACTTTTGATAAACATTAAATCTGTGTTCATTTTTTTTTAAAAAAAAAAACCAATTTGGAATTAATCTGTGCCAGTCAGTAAGACAGGACGACTTATTTATGTTTATTTATTAAATTCATCTGCTGCCCTTCTCCCCAGTAAGGAGGGTTTTTGTGGAGGGTTGGTTGGTTTGTTTGGCAAATCAAGATGCTGTTGCTTCAAGAGTTAACTTTGGCTCCTGGATCCCTCAAGTAGCAGCATTTTTTTAGGTTTTTGGAAATTCCTGAAAAAATATACGTTGCTTTAATTAGTGGTTTGGTCTCACACACAAGACACAAGGTCCAATTCACATCTTATGAATCATTTAAGCACATGCAGTCCTTTTCTCCATGAGCTCATCCAAATTATGAATTAAAAAATGGTGCAGGACAGCGTAAGGCCCTACATAGAATTGTGTGGTGCCGTGTTTGATGGTACTTCAGTTTTACAGGGATGGCCGATTGTGTGGATTGTGAATTGACGATATATAGTCCCATAAATTATCCTGTCATCTCGCCCACAATCTGCTAAGGAATCAAGAAATAAGATACGGTTGGCCTCAAAAGATTTGTTTCTGACTAACCCTTCCTGATTACTAACACTGACTGCGTGATTTTCAAGCTTTAATTTCTTTTATGAACTGCAGATCATCAAGTTTCTTTAGCCGCCTTGGCGACTTCAAGGTGGGTGGACTTCAACTCCCAGAATTTCCCAGCATAGCACAGCTGGCTGGGGAATTCTGGGAGTTGAAGTCCACCCATCTTAAAGTCGCCACGGTTTACCGTTTATCTGGTCCTAGAGATTTAGAAAGTAAATGGGTATTTCCTGACTGTTTTCCTAAGCAAGATTGCGTCTTTTCTCTTGATTCTTCCTCCATTCATGCAACCAACATTCCTGCTGCTGCTCCCGTTCCCCCATCTTAGGTGTCCCTAAAGCATCAGTCTGTCTGACTTGTTGCATATGTCCCTCTGCTCCCTGAAAGAGAAAGTTTCCAGTGAGATAAATTGGGAATTTCCTGAGAGGAATTTGTCTGGCAGAACCAACCGGTGTCCCGAGGATGTCAAGATAATTCATATCTTCCACTGGGGCTTCTTGCAAAAACAGATACTTGCTGGTTGGAAACCGTGGGCAATACACCCCAGCAGCTCTATAGGTAGTCCTCGACTCAATGGCCATTCGTTTAGTGACCGTTCGGAGTTACAGTGGCACTAAATATGTGACTTGTGGCGGTTTTTCACCCTTAACAATTGTTGCAGTCATCCCTGTGGTTGAGATTCAGGCGCTCGGCAATGCCTCATATTTATGACAGTTGCAGCGTCCCCTTTTGCGACCGCCTGACAAACACAGTCAACGGGGAAACCAGGTTCACTTAACAACCATGTCACTAACTTAACTGCAATGACTCACTTAACTGTGAGAAGACAGCTCATAAAACGGGAAACTCAACTACCTCGCTTAGCAACAGAAATTTTGGGTTTTGTTGTGGCCATAAGTCAAGGACTACCTATGTTCCTTTGTATGTATTCCATCCGCTTATTTCAATCCCGTGGAGTTAATCTGGTTTTATTCCCTTGCAGAAAGTAATGAATTATTAAAAATACAGGTAGATCCCGTGACCCTAATGGAGCCTGCCAATTAGGGTTGTGTGTCATAATGGTCGTAAAATGGATTGTCAACATGACTAAACCTGATTTTAAAACCTTTTTTTTTTTTTTTTTTGCGCTGGCTGTTAAAGGAACATCACATTAAGTAAACTCATTTTCTGCTGTGCCAAAAATTAGAAGTGTTGGCTTTCTCTAAAAATGTGGTCATGTCACTTAAAATGGCGGTAAATGCAGCCATGTTGCTGAGCGGCTGAAATGCGGTCACGTGACTTCAGGAGGGGCAACACTCAGACTTTGATCTGGGTGGTAAGTTATCCTTTTTTGCAGGTAATTCATAAATTTGGACAGTTTGCTAAGATGAGGACTGCAACTTCTCCCCTTTTTTTTCTGTCAGTTCTTTTTGGGTAGGTTTTTTTAAAAAAATTTCTCCTTCCGTTGCTTGCATCTCATCATGGGATTCATCCCATCAGATTGTATTTATTAAACGACGCTTGCTTTCTGGTGCTAGAAATGCCAAGTCTGCCTTGCTTGTTCCGACATTTTTATTTATTCCCCAGAGTTTGCACAGAAAAAGGAAATCGATGTTCTCGCGCCCCTTCCTCAATAGGCTCAATAGGGTTTTTGTCCCTGAATTAAAAAAGCATCGGTAGAGGCTGAGTTTAAAAACCTTTCTGATCTGGGGAGGGAGTAGCATTATTTTATTTCATTTCATTTTTGCTAGTCCTTTTGCCCCTTCATCTGGAGACCTTGGATCAAGCGACAAGGTCTTCCAATTTTTTACAGTCTGTGTAGTCCTAAATGTCCCAATAAAGGATATTTGTAGCTGAAGGGTTGAAGTGCACAGTCCTCGCTTCTCTCTGAGCTTGGTGGTTTCCTTGCAGACATTTCATGACCCAACTAGGTAACATCATCCGTGTTAGAAGGGAGAAGGAGGAAGAGAAGAAGGACTGTGGGGTCCTTGCTTCTCTCTGAGCTTGGCGGTTTCCTTGCAGACGTTTCATGATCCAACTAGGTAACATCATCACTGTTAGAAGGGAGAAGGAGGAAGAGAAGGACTGTGGGGTCCTTGCTTCTCTCTGAGCTTGGCGGTTTCCTTGCAGACGTTTCATGATCCAACTAGGTAACATCATCAGTGCTAAAAGGGAGTCCTTTCTGTAGAGCTGATGATGTTATCTAACTTGGGTAATGAGATGTTTGCAAGAAAACAGCCAAGGAAATTCACTTAACTGCAATTTAACAAGTGGGGCGATTCACTTAACAAAGGTGGCAAGAAAAGTCTTAAAACAGGGCAAAACTCATTTAACAAATTTCTCACTTAGCAACATAAATTTAGGCCTCAGTTGTGGTGGTAAGTTAAGCTGCTTAATTGTCTTCCATGGACAGGTTGGCTGATGGAGACTATCGTGCTCCAGGCGTTTCCCCTCTAGGACTCCAAAACCCATGGTGCTTCACATTTTTATCTTTTTTTTAAAAAACCCACCATTTTATGCCTATGGGAATTAGCCAGGGCGGGGCGGGGGGGGATTATTGGCAGGGGCTCAGTAAGTACTGGAAATCGTTTTGTCACATCCTTAATATTTGCTCCTGGCAAACAGCGTGTTTCACATACCAATGAATGTGGTTGGCACAGATTTGTTTCGGTTGCTCAGAGTTGTGAGTCACCCACTACCACAAACCTTCAGTTGACTTGATGCAATGGCAACTTTTCTGCTGTCAGGAATCCGTCATCCTGTCTCCTGTTCATAATCATATTTGATATTTATCTCTTTTCTTTATGGATAGGCCAAACCTGATTGCCTGTGTTGCACAGTATTGGTTACTTAGCCTTTGCAACGGTGTGCATGTTTCTGCCTTGTTGCACACATGCTCTTCATTTGAGGCAATGCATTGTAAAAGGAAGATCTAAGGTCTTTTTTCCATATATTCCCTCTTATTCAAATGTTGGATAGCCATTTGTCTGAAGTGGTGTAGGGTTTCCTGCCTAAGCAGGGGGTTGGACTAGAAGACCTCCAAGGTCCCTTCCAACTCTTATTATTCTATATTTTCTATTTTCAAATAATCAGACTCCTGTTTTTTTTTTTTTTTTGCCACAATAGACCTGAGTTCTTAACCGTGATAACTTTCAGACTTGCGGACTTCGACTCCCAGAATTCCCCATGCATCTAAACTTCTTAAAATAACACAGACAACTAAAATGGTTAAAAGGCAAAATAAGATTAAGAAAGGTGCACTTCCATTTGCAATTCCATTTTTCTGTCCTTTTGTGTCCGCTTCAGTCTGGGGGATAAAGCGTGTGATGAATGGTCAAGCCCCAGAGGGCGGGATGGGAAGTAACGGACGGAGGCTCCCTTCAAGAGGGATCCGACCTGGAGCTAAGGAGAAGCTTGCAGACCGTGAGAACCATCACTGGAGGGTTTCAGAAGGAGGCGGTTTGATTGGGATGGTTGAAGGTCTTCTGCCTTGAGGAGGGGTTGGACTAGAAGACCTCTACGGTCCCTTCCAGCCCTATGATACATATGCTTTGTTACTCCAAGGTATGACATTTCTGAGAAAGGGAAGAAAAAATAGGCAGTAATTTTTACCTTCCTTTTCTTTTTTAAGATAGAAAGCTACTTTTGTTTAATAGAATTCATTACGTCCAGTCCCTTAACTTAGTACCACAGAGGGAAGACCACAGCTGTCGAGAATGAGCTCGAATTCCCACGGCCAGGTGAATGCTGAGATATCCATAGTATGGAGCGTATCTGCACTGCTACAAGAGTTCAAGAGGACATAATCAAACAGTCATATAATAAACTACCGAGGCACAGTACAGATCCAGAAAATACAGTAGATGCCCAGTATGCTGGGTGGCGTCAGTGTGCCCAGGCAACACAACGTTGTCGCCTTTGTGGACTGGGCCCGGATCACTCCGTTTTTAATACTATTAAACGGAGGGGTCTTCTGGGTCAAGCTGAGTGAACATTTGAGACCCGGTGAGGGGCTAGAGAACCGAGGAACTGCAGCGGTCGCCACGAAGAGCTGGAGGAGCCCAATTCGAGTCCTGTCTGCAAAGCCCAATAAGACAGAAAATTCTAGAGTGGATCCTAAAGACACGGAGTAAATTCAGGAATTGCCAGGCGATGACCTTGCCAAGAACAGACCTTTTCAGGCCAACCTTACCTCATTTCTCGATCCGGTTGTTTCCTTAGTAGATTATGGAAATGCTGTAGATGCCTTGACAAAGCAACCCGTTAGAGGACACACTGATTAACAGGCTAGTTAAGTGGGGGCAGAATGGTGAGATTTGGGGGTGGGGGGGGGGAATACCAAAGCTCTTATCAAGGATGCCTTGTAAAATTGGAGAAAAAGTATTGAGTGGAAGGCCCAACAGTTACGTCTTGGGCATCTTTGGTGATAAATAAATGTACAGGCACATCTTGAATCCCGCATTCTTCGGTATTTTTTGTTAACAACTGGTATAAAAGAGCAGAAGGAAGAAATCTGGACAGCATAGCCAGTAATGTAGAAGACAAATACAATTTTTACAAAATCTTAGTGGGCTGATAATCTTGGAATGAAGTTGAAGAGAGATGAATTGCAGTAAGGAAACAAGAAGCATCAAAGGTGTCACCGTACAAGGAGTTTTCACTTAGCGCCCGATTGGGATTAGAATTTTTGTCGCTAAACAAAGCGTCATTAGGTGAAACCTCATGTGGACCCCACTGCTCAGTGATGCCAGTTGTGGTGGTTAGGATCTCATTCTTCCGACCATCTATCTGGCCCCACCTTTGCTTTCTTCCACCACGCCCGGTCTGTTTTGGCCATGTTAGGGTTCACGAGTAGAAATAATGGGGAATAAGTGTATTTTCCACTGATCAGTGTTTCCCTGGAGTATTTCATCTGTCCCTAAGCATCGCCTTGAAGGATTTAGCAGAACAAATAAGCTCTGAGGAGGACGAGAAATTAAGTCATAGGGAGAGACATTGAAGGGGTTGGGCCTGTTCACTTGGGATATTACAACACTCTTCCTATACGAGAAAAGATATTGCAAGAAGTTGGTCAGAACTCTTATTGTAGAGCCTCAGAGCTTGCTTTGAAGTTATGGGGAAGCAGATTTCAGTGGAATATTACGGAACGCTTGGCTTCAGTTATGGGACCACTTTGCAAGAGAGACGTTGGGCTTCATTTTCTTTGGATGTGTGCAGACCCTGGATAGCCATTTGGGTGGGACCCTTGAATTTGGGTTCTGTACTAAGCAGTGAGTTGGGTTCAGTGGCTGTTCTCACACTGATTGCATGGAAATGTGAGTTAGAATGGGATAGAAATAGAATAGAATTCTTTGTGATTGGACTCGGAATTTGACTTTGGTGCAAATATATCGTTTTAGCTAGATGACCTGTGGCTCTTCGGCTTACCGTTTCAGAAATAACTTCCAGTTTCCTCAACGGTTACAAACATTAGCAGGGCTTCTAATGTCCAGCTTTGGGGTAGATCCATGGAGTTGTCTAGCTTGAAAGAAGCTCATGTTGATCCTGTAAAGCCCAGTCAAACATCAGCGCAGGAAATGTTTTTAATGATATTTTGTATGATGATCATGAGCTGTTTTATTATCGTGCTTATGTTATAACGTTTAACAAACCAGCCAGATTTCAACTTCACAGGAGTTAATGGGTCCCAGATATTGGACCCATTCTGAAAGTCAACCTATTTGCGGCCCCTCGGGTCAAAGCATTTTACCCCGTGATGCCCAAATCTGCCTATAGAAGCTCTGGGGAAGTGTTAGTAGCCTATGGATAAGTTATCATCAACAACAGTATGAGTTGTAATTGGATCCAGGTAACCTAGAACCTCTAATTTAAAAAACAGCAAACCCCCCATAATTGCACGTTGCATTGTTCTTTGAAACGGTTTAGATTAGCGTTTCATGGCTTAATTCTCCAGTCAACATGGCCGTAGCTTAGAAGTCTGGGGTATATCCACCTATTCAGTAGCTGCAACAATTAGAGAACACAGCTTTATATTTTACATTTCAGCTCCCTGTCCTTAAAAGGCAACCCTGGAGCACTAATTCCTGGATTTCAAATGAAAAAAATCACACTGCAGATGAACTTCAATTGTTTGGGTCTAGCTTGCAATCAAAGGAGACGCTGCTCTTTATATATTAGAAGAGATCTGAAGAGGTTGTCCATCTGCGAGCCGAATGAATGGGTTAATTGTTAGCGATGTGGCATTCTTTGAAACAGACTCAACCTTCTGTCCAGCTACCAGGGTCGACAGGAGCCTTTTCACAAATTAAAAAAACAAAATTAAGTTCAGCTTCCACAGTTTTCAGTCCTGAACTTACAACAATGTACCATTACAACTAAATCGAAAAAGGAGCGAAAAACTTCATTTGTGAAGTTGGGCTTACCCCATTATTACAGCAAATCTCTCTGCCCATTTTTATTAGGCTAATTTGGAAACGACTAAATTTTATAAACTCTAAAGATAAAGTCTATGCTTTGGTTTCTTGGTTCCCATCTTCTCTGTTAAGTTTGTAGGGGCTTTTGCTGCAACAGCCTAAGTTTTAGGTAGACGTTTCTGTTTACCTTGCAGACCCGGTCTGTGTACACACAATTTATTTCTTGAAAAGTAGGATTGTGAAAACGATTGCAGGGTGAGATTCTTGGGGTCCTTCTGAGGTCTTCATGAATGCCTGGCAGTCCGATCAACAATTGCTTGCTCTTGGGGGGGGTCTGCCATTTTGTAGGGTTTTTTCCCCCCTCGCTGTGCATTTTTGTATGTTTCTAGGACTTAGGATGTTTTCTGTGAGTTCCTTGTTTCAGTCGTAAAGATAATTACACCAGAGGTTTTCGACCATCAGATTTGGATAGCGTATTCCAAATTTGCTATCCATATATATTCCATACATACTCCAAATATTTGGAATATTTAGTATTCCAAAAGAGCTGTGGAGTCCCCATAAAGAGTTTCTGGGCCTACCAGTTGCCCTCTTCTGATTTATGACAAGGATTGATCTGGTTACCTGATGAGGACCGGGGATCATTGGGGGTGCAGAGTGAACTGCTGAATGGAATTTCAGAACTTTGATCCTGAAAGCAGGGATCATGGCTCATTGCATCCCCATGTGAACATCGGTATTATTTTTAAAAAAAAACATTGGAGGCTTGGAACTTTATAAAAATAAAACTTTTCCATGGGAAGGAATCAAGTGCAAAGCTGTATTTTTAAACGGGAAGGGTGAACTTGGATTTATTGCGTAGCTGAAAGATAAATGTTTAAATCGTTTCCTAATGTCTATTTTGTTAGATCAGCCTTAATTACTATAAATATACCACAGAATGGGAGCCTGTGTGTCAAGACAGGTCAGGGTGTCTTTGTCAAGATTTTCAGGCAGTTGCCTTTCTTCTTTTCCAGCATGTAGCTGTTGCAGCTCAGCAAAACAATATAATTCCATGTTATGTCCTGTTAGTAAATCTAGGTACGAAATGATGCATGTACATAAACGTCACACACCGAGAGAATATCACAGTTGCATGCTAGGATTATTATTATTTTTATTTGACTTTGTACACATATTTCCAATTCAAGGGTTCTTCTTCTGCCGTGATCGTGTTTCCGATGTTGGTAATTCATCTGGGGAGACCGTTTGCGGGGGATTTGCACGTTCAGAAATGTGTGCTTATTTGTGTTATTTAAGCTTGTGGGCATGTCTGAACATTGCTGGGATATTTGCAAGCTTTCCTTCTGTTTGGGCGACCTGCCATGCATGCTTAGCTGATGGTGTTGTATGAATTTAAACACATTCGTACCCAAATCTCTCAAGGTTGGTGTCTCTCCCTTTGCTGTCCGTAGGCAGCCCTGGTTATCTGGCGCCCTGCTTTCTGCTCCAACCCACGGCGTCCCTCGGGCTCCATCCGGCAAGCCCCAGAGGGGGGAGGGAGGAAGAGCCCCTGGCCAGCGCTCCTTCGCACGGCCACCCCCCGATTACCCTCTCTTGTTATAGATATTCTCGGGCGTTCTGCTTTTGATGCCGGGAGGTCACCTTGTAGAGATAAACAGACACAGGGAAGGATTCAGCGGGAGCCTTTTCACAAATTAAAAAAAGAATTTAAGTTCGGCCTCCATGCTTTTCAGTCCCGAGCTGGCATTTATTGCATTTATCAATTACGGATAGTAGCAATAGCACTTAGACTTATATACCGCTTTGCAGTGCTTCACAGCCCTCCCGTAGCGGTTTACAGAGCCAGTGTCTTGCCTCCAACAGTCTGGGCCCTCATTTGACCCAGTTCGGAAGGCTGAGTCAAACTTGGAGCCGGTCGGGATTGAACTCCTGGCAGTGGGCAGAGTTTGCCTGCAATGCTGGATTCTGCACCACCTCCACATTCGACCTAATGGAGACCTGCCCATTATGCTTGTGGATCAAGCTGTAAGTCCATCAGGTGACTCACCTGATGTGTCACCAGCCAGTCATAACTCGAGGCCTATCCGCACAACATTCCAAATGGAAGCCGTCGCTCAGTCGTTCTACATTTGCATCTTTTCCATTTGTCTTTGTCATTTTATCCCGAAGAACCTCTTGTAAATCACTTCCTTGGGATGAAGATTTCTCAGAGGTTTTTTTTTTCCTTGCGAAGCGGGTGGAAGACCCGGGAGCCGTCTCTTTTAACCAGGCGGCCTGGTCTCCACATCCTCGCAGTTGCTGAGTCCGATGCTAGTTTGCAACTGGCACTTTTGTAGCTTTTGCACGAGAGAAAACGAATGAGTCATTTCTATCCCACATCCTTTAATTTCCTGTCAAGATCTGCCTCTTGTTTATTTGTAGCTTTTTTGTGCCTTGGATGGATTGAGATGGAGCCTTGTTATTAGTAATCGTCCTTTAGCGCCTGTGTTTTTGTAGGCCTTAGATTCTTTCCTGTATTTCTTAATGGGCTTTGTTTTAACACCTCCCGCAAAGTTGTCCGGCCACAATAATGCCTGGTTGGCATGAGTCGGTATTCTTCCCCCTCTGTCCTTCTGCCCAGGCAGAATAGGAATAAAATAAAATTCCAAGAAAACAGCTCAAAATAATACCTTCCTCCTCTGCTTGTTCTTTTATTTGTACGGCTGCAGAAGAGCAAAACATTAGTACTCGCTTTCTTTCAACGTGCCTACTGGTCTCCTTCTGAGAATTAGCGAGGAGAATTCAATGTGGTTTTTAAAAGTAGGGAACATTTTATCTTAGGAGCTACAAGCACCGAATCTGTCTCAAATGTTGGGTTTGGTTTATATTGTTTTGGTAGCCTATTTTGGTAATATTGGGCTCCCCAAACACGCTCAGTAGCCGTCCTCCGGAACTAATAATACGGTTTTGTGCTTTATTCCTTTATTTATGCAGAAATATCAATAAACTGGAAACCTCTGTGATGGATTTCAAAAGTAACTCGCTGTTGCTTCCCAAGAAAGGTGCCAATCACATCAAAATGAAACCCGTCCCCGAGATCCTGGGCAGCCCCCCCGGAAAGCCCCCCGGCTGCGAAGTGAACCGGGAGTGTTCTGTTTACCTGGGCAAGAGCCACCTTTCTGCCACACTACAGGACGATGTCAAGGCAAAATACAACGGCCGCGATGCCCTGCCCTTCATCCCCGTGGAGAAGCTCCAGGACCTCACCTGCCGCGTCTTCAACGGGGAGTCAGGGACGCCGGACGCCAAGCTGCGCTTCGAGTCTCAGGACCTCCGGGAAGCCGCCACGCCCCCCAACACTACGCCGGCCAAGAACGGCTCGCCAGAAATTAAACTGAAAATCACTAAAACATACATGAACGGGAAGCCCCTCTTTGAGTCCTCCATTTGTGGCGACAGCGTGCTGGGGGTCACCCAGGCGGAGCCAAACCTGGGAAGCAAGGAGAAGAGAAGCAGGAAAAGGAGCATCAAATACGACTCCCTGCTGGAGCGAGGAGGTTTCGTGGAGGCAGCGTTGCTGTCCAGTTCGTCCGGTTCCTCTGACGAAAAGGTACCCTTGTTTTCCCCCTCTGACCATTGTTGGGGGGACCAGAATTTGTGGCTTGTTTGAAATCCAGGTCTTAAGACTCTGAATAGGTCCAGGGTTTCTGAGAATGTAAAGACATCCTGGAGTTCCGCTTGGGTGGCTTCGGAGTACTGGTGAGCTTAGGGGGCAGACGGGGCCTTAGAAAGCGTGAAAAGGACACCATGGAGCCGAACAAATGGGGCAGGGAAGGAAGAGCCGGAGTAGCCGGCCAGGGAGGACTCGGTTTCAGTCAACTCAATTTAAATCATGATTTAAATCACTGTAAAAAGGCTCGATTTAAATCAACTGGATTTAAATCATAATTTTTAAAAAGCAACCGTCATCTCTGCTGCGAAATTGCGTGAATGCATCAATGCAGGGCTTGTTACCTCAGCTTGCAGAGCTTGGATTCATTGAGTGGGTTGACCAAAAATGTAAATATTGCAGAATATGCACAGCCTCACGCTACATAATTAAGCTCCATTTCATGCTGAATAAACTAAATTATTAATGTATCTTAAATAGAAAGATAGATTTTTATTCCAAAAGCATTTTATTAAAATAAATTTGATAAAAATAAAAAAAAATCCAATTTAAATTTTTAAAAAACCATTTTTTATTTTTTTAAAAAAACAAAATCATCCATTTTTATCCACCCTGGGAGTAGCTCATCTGGGTGTCCTGGAGAGGCTGCCTTCTGTCCCAGTTTGAGCCACAAGTGATGCCAGGCCCTGCCACCCTTGCCTGGTGTGGTCAGAGATAATGAAAGCTGTGCTTGATTAAGTCTGGTTTACACAGACAAGGAATCAGTCAAGAGCTCTGATTGAATGCATGGCTTATACAGTATTAAAATACACGAGGATACATAATATTAAGCCTAGGAGGAATGCATGCAGAATTCTATATATATATAAAAGCGAACTCCCCTTCACGCATCATCACAGAATCTCCAGAACCGTAAAGCCTACAAACTTCAAATTTGGCACGTATGTTCCTCTTGGCTTCTAGGTGCCCACTGAGAATTTTTTGAAATAGCCACCAGAGCATTAGTATTTCCTAATATGATATGATATGATATGATATGATATGATATGATATGATATGATATGATAATATAATATAATATAATATAATATAATATAATATAATATAATATAATATAATATAATATAATATAATATAATATATAACACGCTCTGATGCTAAGGAGTTCTACTCCCCCTCCCCACCTGAAAAGAAATCTCTTCCAAAGTCAAAACACAAAAGCAGAGGAGAGGAGTTTCACTTTCACTTTCACAGCACCAAGCAGCTTTAGTACAGGACAGTTGAGCTAAGCCAGGCTCCTTGCTGTCTCCTTGCTCAACCAGAAAATACTCTTTCAGTTTCCAAACAGCCCTCAACTCTCTCACACACTGACAGGACGCTAGCCAGGTGAATACCGATGGATGCTGGGAGGCAGAGGCAGACTTTTCTTTCTTTTCCTCCCCAAAAACTAAGCCCGACCACCTAGTTTCGTAGCGAAGGACGGGTATCGAGCTAGTACGGTCATAAACCCGAGTCCGTGCAGTGCTTTTGTTTTATGAAGGGGTGGATTTGGCTCTCCCCTCCCCCCCCTCCCCCCCTTTACCGTCACTGGGTGTGTTAAAAGCTGAAATTGACGGAAGGGCTCGTCCCTGCAGAACGATGTTCCCCTGAATCAGTTGAGTGGAAGTCGCCTTCAGAAGTTATGGGTGCTCCGTCCCCGGAGATTTTGAAGAAGAGACTGGACAGCCGCTTGTCTCAAATTGTATAAGGTCTCCTGCTTCAGCAGGGGGTTGGACTAGATGGCCTCCAAGGACCCTTCCAGCTCTATTCCGACTGCAGCTACCTTTGTCTTCCCTATCTCTGTTCAGGACAGGAGCCAGTTAGAATTCCCAGCCTTTCCCTCCATGGAGTGGGGGGTGGGGGGGTGGGGCGTTTGATGTATTTTAGAGTAGCTCCAATGCAGGACGAAGCAGACGGTTCCTCAGCTGCCCTCTGAGGTTGAGACTGTCCTCTTGAGATTTCGATCCAGGTAGGGCTTCGTCCCAGAGGTGCTTTTTAGGAAATGCGACTGGGCTTTTGGGGGTCTCGACTGAGCCAAGAAAGTCCAGCTTCCTTTTGGAACAACCGTGGCTGAGAATCTCCGTAGACAAAAATAGGGCTTTGGTTCTGTGTGAAAGTGGGTTCTGAGCTCTCTGTGCCTTTCTCCAGAAATTCTCTGCCAGGGCCCGTCTCAAACGCAGGCTAAGCCCAACAGGACCAGTCCGGATCTCCTTTCTGGCCAAGGGGAGGAGGGTCCCTCTGTCATTTGAGACCTGTCATACTACGTGTCTGGAGAGATTTATGTTGGGATGGAAAGGGTTTTGGTTACTTAAGGAAGGACGTACCCAAAGCACTTGGATGGAGGAAGTGTCAGTCTCCCAGGTGGAATATTTTGGCTGTTTCCAGGACTATATTCCACATGGACCCTCCAGTAAAACTGGACTTTAAGAATATAATGATTTAAGCCAAGGGTCTCGAAACTGGGCAACTTTAAGACTTGTGGACTTCAACTCCCAGAATTCCTGAGCTAACATGACTGGAGGAGGAAATCTGGGAGTTGATGCTCACAAGGCTTAAAGTTGTCAAGTTTCAAAACCCCTGATTTAGGTCATTTCTGTGAGACCCTCTCCAGAAGGTGTGAGGCTGTTAAATTCCTAAAAATGTCAGCCCATTTACACACGGATGCATCTCATCCCATGCGTGTTCACCATCCTCTGAAGCGGTTCTGTTTGCCAGAGATGTGGGTTGGAGTGTCTTGAATTAAATCCATGATTCCTTCTTGCTACCCAATTTCAAGGAAGCAGATAAACAGATAATCAGAGTTAGAAGGGATCTTATAGGTCATCTGGTCCAACCCACTGCCCAAGTGGGAGATCCTACACGATTTCTGACAGATGGCAGTCCAATCTCCTCTTGAAGGTCTCAAGTGATGGCGCTCCCACAACTTCCGAGGGCAACTTCTGCTCCATGGGTTGATTGTTCTCCCTGTCAGAAAATTCCTCCTTATTTCCAGGTTAAATTTCTCCTTGTTCAGTTTCCATCCATTGTTCCTTGTCTGGCCTTCAGTTGGTTTAGAAAACAGCTTGACCCCCCTCTCCTTCTCTTTGTGGCAGCCCCTCAAATATTGGAAGACCACTCTCCTGTCTCCCCTGGTCCTTCTCTTCCCTAGACTAGCCAGGCCCGGTTCCTGCAGCCGTTCATTGTATGTTTTGGCCTCCAGTCCCCTAATTATCCTGGTTGCTCTTCTCTGCACTCTTTCTAGAGTCTCAACCTCTTGTTTATAGTGTGGTGACCAAAACTGGATGTAGTACTCTAGGTGTGGCCTTACTAAGGCTTTACAGAGTAGTATTAGTACCTCCCTTGATCTCGATTGTATCCCTCTGTTAATGCAACTTAGGATTGCATTGGCTTTTTTGGCGGCGGCTGCACAATAGCTTGGCCCCTTCCTCCTCCTCTCTGTGGCAGCCCCTCAAATATTGGAAGACTATTATCCTGTCTCCCCTGGTCCTTCTCTTCCCTAGACTGGCCATGGGCACCACTGAAGGCAGCCCAACTTCGATGACGAGTGACACGAGGGTCCTCCAAGGCGTGAAAGAGGCGCTCTAGGAAGTGAGGCCTTTGATTTGGGCTGGTTGGGATGGTTTCGCCTTTGGGGCGTTCGTGTATTCAGAGGCTGGGAATGGTCCTGAACACAACGCACAGGGAACAGGTCGCAGGTGAACCCCCTGCTGCTTGTGAGAGGAAAGTCAGGTTTAGTCAGCGGGTCTTGTAGTTTCCCACAATGAAACGTAGCAATGTGTACGTGGTTTCCAGGTAGCTTCTGCTGTGGTGCTGACAGTTCAGTTTCTTTGATGGAAACAACTCTTAAGCAGCTTGGCAGATTTTTTAAAAAAATGCACGCACACACCCCTCCATTTGGAGGAGAAGGTCCCTGCTTGTTCAGGGTCGTTACGGGCTTGTCCAGGCATTGCTTCCCAATCAGGCCCAGTTTCACAGGGCAGTGGAGCCCAGTCCTCAACCCCGTTATGGGTCCCTCCGAGCTTCCCCGCCCCCCCCACATTCCCCTGACTCTCTGGGGCCACTCTCCGGAGGTTGGCAGCTACTGGGCCCGTCTCCGGAGGGCTTCAGGTGCGTCCCTCCAGGCCCGGGCCTCCCGTTTCCTGAGGAGGAATTGGCTCATTTCAAGCCTTGGAAGTCCCTGGCATCTGAAGCAACTTGGCAGCACGTTCCGTATTGCTGACCCCAGGCCCATAGTTCCCCACAGAAGCCGAACAAAGAAGCTCTCTTCTTCAGATGCCCAGGTAGGCGTTGACTTACAGAACCACAATTGAACCCAAAACTTCCGTTGCTAAGCAAGATCGTTGTGAAGTGAGTTTTGCCTCATTTTTACGACCGTTCTTGCCGCAAGGATTAAGTGAATAACCGCAGTTGCTGAGTTAATAACATGGCCGATAAGTGAACCTGACTTGCCATAGGTTGTCATGTGACCGTGGGCATGGGCATGGGGGAAACAGCCATGGGTTGCTTTTTCCAGTGCCATGGCACCTTCAAGTGGCCACTAAGTGAATGGTCGGAAGCCGAGGTCTGCCTGTATGCTACCTTTTCATTCCTAAAGAGCAATCCTTTTCCCTCCTTGAAGAGCAGAGGATTTCGCAGAGCATCAGAAGCGAAATCTTGGCTGCCTTTCTAACCTGTTTCTCCTAACAGCCCAAAGTGCCTCCAAGAATGTTGTATTCCAGGGGTCTCCAAACTGGGCAAGTTTAAGACTTGTGGACTTCAACTCCCAGAATTCCTCCTCCTCCAGTCATGTTAGCTCAGGAATTCTGGGAGTTGAAGTCCACACGTCTTAAACTTGCCCAGTTTGGAGACCCTTGTTGTATACTTTCAGGTCGGAAATAGCACTATAGCAATAGCCCTTAGACTTAAATTCCACTTCACAGTGTTTCACAGCCCTCTCTAAGCGGTTCACAGAGTCCGCCTCTGGCCCCCCCAACAATCCAGGTCCTCATTTTACCCGGACGGAAGGCTGAGTCAGCCTTGAGCTGGTCAGAATCGAACTCTAAAGAGTGGGCAGAGTTAACCTGCAAGACGGCATTCTAACAGGAAGGAAGGAAGGAAGGAAGATATCAATAGCCCTTAGACGTAAATGCCGCTTCCCAGGGCTTTCCAGCCCCCTCTTAGCGCTTCAGAGAGTCAGCGTCTTGCCCCCCCAACAGTCGGGGTCCCCATTTGATCCACCTTGGAAGGAAGGACGGAAGGCTAAGTCCAACCTGGAGCTGGTCAGGATCGAACTGGTAGTGGGCAGAGTTTAGCCTGCCATGCTGCACTTGAACCATTGCACCATCAGGGCTCTTAATTGTGACTGGAACCCCTAACAACGCTGGTCTTAACAAGAAGCCGCGGAGTTTTGGGTTCACTCGGCTGTAGAAGTTTTCTCCTTGCTAGAATGTGGGTGTGTTTCCTTTCCCCTCCCCCTCCCCCAAGATCTCTGCTGAAGAAGAAGATGAGGAAGATTCTCCTCTGGTGCCGGGAAAGGAGGACAAGGTGCAGCTGCTGAAGTACAGCGTGGGAGACGTGGTCTGGTCCAAGGTGTCTGGCTATCCGTGGTGGCCCTGCATGATCTCCACCGACCCTCTGCTCCACAGCTTCACCAAGCTCAACGGTAGGTCCTTTGCGGGAGGAGGGCAGAGGGGGGGCATCTTGCTCCTAGGCCGCCCCTGGTTTCGGACGGTCGCCCACAGAGCGAAGTCCAAGAGCAACGCAGAATCCTTTACTTCAAGCATTTGCAGTGGCTTTAAGGAGGCGGGAAAGAGTCTGGATCCTCGAGTAACGGTCACAATTGGCACCAGAGTTTCAGCCGTCTGTTGTCGTGGTCATAAGTTGAGGCACCCATACAAACGGACCTCATCTTCCAACCATGTTTACAGCAGGCGCGAAACACCGTTGTTGAGCAAGTCCATTCTCTCAAATGGACGTGTTTTTGCTGGCTATGTTCCCATATATATAATATGAGTAATATGTTACTTATATTATATACAGTACATTCTCATATATATAAGTAATATTCAGTATATCTATTACACTAGTTTCCCTTACAGCTTTATAATTCCGTCTAATCCCTTTTAATTAATTTCATTTTCCAGCCATTTATAAAACAATTCCCGTACCGCGTAATATTCAGATCCTTCTTTTTCTTTAATTTCTAATGTCAGTCTATTCATTTCTGCGCATTCAGATGTTTTCAGCCAAGGGTTTTTACGCTCTGCCATGTCAGGGGGAGCCATTCTCTGTCTTCCTCCGTCGGCTTGTTCTTCCAGCGGTTGGAGGTGAGCTCTCCAAATGCGGCCTCCATCCTGGCTGTCACCAAGGACAGAGAAGCCCACCCAGGACTCGGAGGCCAGGCTGGTATTAAACCCAGCAGAAAACAGGGGGGAGAACGTTTCACTTCCTACAGGAGCCAGGTGCTGTTTCATCCTTGGCGTGAGGCTCCCTGGAGCTGAGGCTCTGATTTCTCTCTTATTTTCAGGGCAGAAGAAGAGTTTTCGCCAGTATCACGTGCAGTTTTTTGGGGATGCGCCGGAACGGGCCTGGGTGTTTGAAAAAAGCCTGGTCGCGTTCAAAGGAGGGGAGCAGTTTGAGGAGCTGTGCCAGGAAAGTGCCAAGCATTCCATGAGCAAAGCCGAGAAGATCAAGGTAACCTTCCTGGGTGCTGCCTGTGGGCTTCGCTCATCGCCTGCTGCTGCTTCCCAATAGCCTTTTTGTGGTGCCTTGATCTCGAAGGGACGAAGTCACCATCATCATCACGGTCATCATTATTTAATCTTTAGTGGGATTCACAGCCTTTGGGGCTGGTTGGTAGCTCAACAGCTCGAGTCCTAACCAAGGACCTAGGAGTTGCTCAGGTTACGTCGGAGGATATAAGCCGTTCCAAGTAGGGAGGCTTTTTGTAGAATCGGGGTATAAATTCAGGATTTCCAAATAGCGAGGCAGCCCTTTAGGTATGGCTCCAAGGGCTCCAATCACAGTTGGGGTAACACAAGATTCCTTTTTCCAAAGTCGCTCAACTTCAATTTGTAAGTCCCGATACTTTGTGATTTTTTTTCTTGCTGCGTGTCTACAATTTTGTGCGTCACCGGGTATTGCGATGTCAATGAACCAGCCCTTTTTCTTTTCAACCGTTGTTATGTCAGGCGTGTTGTGGGCCAAGTGCCTGTCAGTCTGAATTCTAGAAGTCCCACAAGATCTTGACTTTTTCATTCTCCAGAACCTTCTCAACCTGATGGTCCCAGGAGTTGTTAACTATACTCAAATCCAAACTTTGGGCACAGTATCCAGTGATTTTAGCAACTTGGTTACGGCGTTCTAGATATTATTAGTGTTAATATTAGTATTAATTATTGTTGTTGTTGTTATTGTTATTTTCCCAAGATTCACGGGGGGGGAGGGGGGCTCTTCCGTTCTTGGTCTCCATGGCCTTTTTTTTCCCCCCCTCACCTTTTCCCTGCAGCTGCTGAAGCCGGTGTCGGGGAAGCTGCGTCCCCAGTGGGAGATGGGGGTCAAGCAGGCCAAAGACGCCTTCTCCATGTCCGTGGAGGAGAGGAAGGCGAAGTACACCTTCATTTACGTCAGGGGCAGGCCGGTCCTCAACCCCCAGGTGGCGAAGGAGGCTGGACTCGTGGTGAAGTCCTTGGAAGAGATGGATAAAATTTATTCGGATGAAGATCTTTCTCAGACTCTGAAATCCAGCAAAGAACACGACGTCCCAGCCAAAAGAGGGAGAAGGACCAAGTCGCTCTGCCCGAGCGAATTGGAAGGCTTCGCCCCTCCCGACAGGAGCCTGGAGGAGAGAGGAGGCACAGGGGGGGCGGCGGCTTTCGGTAGGAAGAAGGCCATTCCCTACGCTGCCCGCAGTCGGAAAAGCGACGGAGTCCCCCAGTTCTTGGTCTTTTGTCAGAAGCACCGAGACGAGGTTGGTGCCCTCAGAGTCCGTGTGGGGAGGCTTCCCTCCTTTCTTGGGGGTCCAGAGGGGGGTCCCCTGGGGGCCACGAACCCCCTTTGCCTCCTTCTCAGGCACTTCACCCTCGCCCAGGGACCAAGAAGCTTTGCAATCGTCCCTAGGGCTTGTCCCGCCTTCGGAAGGTGGCAGATCGGAGAGTTTAGTTTAAATTGGGAGGTAAACAGCTGTAAACACGGACAGTCGGATGGTTTTGGGGGGTGGGCAGCCCTCAGGATTTTGGAACTGAGGAATGAAATAGAATTCAGGATGGAATTGTATTCAATCAGAATAGAACACAAAAGCCAAAGGCCCCTCGCGCATCATCCCAAAATATCCAGAACTGTAAAGCCTACATACTTGAAATTTGGCCCGTAGGTTTCTCTTGACTTCTAGGGGCTCACTAGAAAAGGATTTTGATAAATGACCCTCAGAGCATTTAGAGTATTTCCTAGAGTATTATTATTATTAACAGGCTCTGATACTACTGAGTTCTAGTCCCCCTCCCCGCCTGAATGAAATCTGTTCCAAATGCAAAACACAGAAGCAGAGGAGAGGAGATTCAGTTTCACAGCACCAAGCAGCTTCAGTACAGAACAGTTGAGCTAAGCCATACCCAGGCTCCTTGCTGTCTCCTTTGTGCTCCCACAGCAAATACTGTTTCAGTTTCCAAACAGCCATCAACTCTCTCACACACTGACAGGACACTAGCTAGATGAATACTGATAAATGCTGGTAGGCAGAGGCAGAATTCCTCCCCTGACCCTTATTTTCTTCCCAAAAACTAAGCCCAAGAAAATAAGAATAGAGTAGGAAAGAATGGAATGGAATGGAATAGAATAGAATAGAATAGAATAGAATAGAATAGAATAGAATAGAATAGAATAGAATAGAATAGAATAGAATAATATATGAATTAGGAATAGAATGGAATAGAATAGAATAGCTTTATTGTCACTTTAAATGTACGCTAATCGGCATAAATTAAAATGAAATTTTGTTGCATGCTGGGTCATAAGTACCCCTGGGGTGGGCTGTGGTAAGTTCAGACGGCCACTAAATGAGCAGTCATAAATCGGGGCCACCTGTGTTAGGTGTGTTTATCTGCCAGTTGCAGGGGTTTTCGCGTGACGTCGTATTGGCACACCTGAACCCCCCCCGCCCCCTTCCCATTGTTCCTGAGCTGTTGGTGCCTCTTCTGTTGGTGGGGGTGCGTGGGGCCTTTTAAGATCTGGGTCCTGTAGCAGAATCAGAAGGGTTTGTCTCACTTAGGTGCAGGGAGTCCTCGACTTAACAACAGTTAATTTAGTGCCTGTTCAATGCTACGATGTCACTGAAAAAAGTGACCTGTGACTGTTTTTCACACTTACGACCGATGCAGCATCCCCCTTGGTCATGTGATCAAAATTCAGGTGCCTGGCAACTGACTCATATTTACGATGGTTGCGTGTCCCACTTAACTGTGTTTCTAATTTAACAGCTGCGGTGATTCCCTTAACAACTGTGGCAAGGCAGGTCATAAAGTGGGGCAAAGCTCGCTTAACAAATATTTCACTTGGCTTGACATAAGTTTTGGGCTCAGTTGCGGTGGTACCTCAAGGATTAGCCTGCACTGTGCATTGGCAAGTTGAGTTTCTACCTGCATGGGATAAATGCACGTCTTAACTGACTGCACACCTGTGTAGGGTTTGCCCTCTTGCACAGCGGCAGGTAGGACGTCGCTCCAGAGGGTTGAGGTCATTGCCCCTCAGAGGATCCTGCGTTGCCCTCTCCCCTCTTTGGAAGAGCTTTAGAGCTCCCGCTGCCTCAAGAAAGTTCCAAACACCCTCAAAGATCCATCTCATCCTGGGCATCCCTTTTTTTGAACTATTACCACCTGGCAGACGGTACAGGACAATAATAAAAACAAGGACAAACAGGCTGAAAAAGAGCTTCTCTCCCAGGGCAGGACCTCTGTTGAATTCTACTGTCTAGTGCAACATTCATGCCATATCAGGGGTTTTCCATCCAATTGTATAGAACGCAAAGGAGGTGTGTTTGTGTTTATTTTCATGGTCATGCCATGTCCTGAAGATGGTGTTTAGTTTCGCCCTACGAGGCGCAAGGACAATAAAGGAAACTAAACTAAACTCTGGAGATTTTTCAAAAGGCGGCTGGACTCCCTCGGGTGTTTTGGGTTTTCACCCTTGAAGACGCTTCGCTTCCTGGGAGCCACAAAGGGAAAAAAAAAACCCCGGAAAATCCTGCTGCCTTTTGAAAAAACACCCCTGGCACATGTCCGTCATCTGACAAAGTTTTAAAAGTTAAACTAATAAATAAATTGGAGGGGGGTAGAAACCTTCTCAGGAGGGATTTTTGAGATTTTTTGGGGGGTGGGGGAAGCTGGGAATGGGGGCCCGGGGTGGGGTCCTTTTCCCTCTTTCATTCCTGTCTCTCCCGCCCAGGTGGTGGCTGAGCATCCGGAGGCCTCGTGCGACGAGATCGAAGAGCTGCTGGAGTCACAGTGGAACATGCTTAGTGAAAAACAGAAAACACGCTATAACACAAAATTTGCCATAGTGACCTCTCCCAAATGTGAAGAAGACACTGGTAAACGTAAAACTGTGCTAGTATACTCTAACTAAGAAATTTAATAGACGTAGTCATGTTTAATTAAGCACATGGTTCACAGCCTGTAGGGAAGATCAGCTTTCACTGTCTCCTTTCTAATTTTTGGGATGTTGTGCTGAGAAAGCAGTGAATGCGGTCCTTTCTTCTTCCTTTTTTTTTTCCTTTTTTTTTCTTTTTTTTTAAATTTAAATCAGAAAAGTCGATCATGTCTACATTTCTTGGTCATTGTTCTGCGAAGTCGCTCTGTGTAAATCTATTGTAGATATTCTGGTGTCTCGTTCCCCTCCTGTCTCTAAGCAGCAGCCGCCGCCTGTATCGCTGTCGACGAAATGAGAATTACGGAGATTGGAAAGAAATTTAAGAGCTAGACTCTTTCAATTTGAAACGTTCGCTCTAAGCGTAACTCCTGTTTTTGATGTTGAAGTGGAGGCTGAAGCGGTGTCCCTGGGTTTGCAATCACTGAGATCTGTGGATGTGCAAAAACACCCAGCGCTTAAATGTTTCCAGGGCTGCCCTGGGTGGAGGTAGTGCTGGGGGACGTGGCTAGGCTGCAGGAGTCAGATCTCCATCCTTACAAAAGCATTTAGCTAAATATCCCGATGAGCTACAGGTTTGGAAGAGTGGATGTGCCTAAAGGCACGCACACACACGCACACACAAAAGCCATATTTTTGTTTCTCAGTATTAATATTATAGTCTGTATAACATCATTGGACTATGACAGAAACTTTAAGATAACAGGTTGCTGCTTTGGAAAGGTGGGAAGAATGAGAGTGTGTTGGGAAGGTTTCTCAATTTTGGACAATATGTATTAAAATTATAGTCAGTTTTGTTATTTGTGTGTGAATTGACAACTTGTGGGGAAAGTTGAATGCTTTGTCTCAATGTATAAAATATGTGGGTGTCGGTTTTAAAAGCAAACAAACAAGACTACACAACATTCTGTATCTCTCAAGGTTCAGCCCCAAGGAGTTTGAGCAAGGCCATACGTAAAGTCTTTCCAGGATCACGTAAACGAAGATCAAGATCCAGAAGTAATTTAAATTTGTGCTGTGTAATATTGATTTTAAACTAAGTAACCCTTACTTAAGTGTGCCTTTCATGTAACTGCTCAATAATATATCTTTTTCTCAAATGTTGTGCTCCTTCAGTTTTAGCGTTTTTATGGATCTTGAATTAAATATTTGAGTGCTGTAGTACAAAATCCTGTCCAGCTTTATGGTAGTTTCTTCTTACGATCCAATTAAAATGCCTCTTGCTTCCTCAGTTTGTTACACTGATATAAGGTGACCTTCAGGCTCGGGGGCACATTTAGGGCTCTGTGAAAGACCGTTTTTGCATGTCGATATAGTTTATGTCAAAACCTTGGCCTACGTCATAGCTTCTCCCATTGAACTTAAACTTCACCATTGATTGGCACGTGGAAACGAACAAGTTATCCACGCACATTTTGAAAAGAAACGTGTTACAGGATAGCAAGATCTGTTTTGAGGCTAGAAAATTTAATTGCCAGCAGAAGAATCTTGATTTTTAATCAAGATTTAATTAGAAAGTTACGTTATACATGAATAGGAAATTTCGGGGATAGAGAATAGAATCTTTACATACAAAGGAGAATTAGTGAAATAGGTTATATAAACTAATTGTGATAATTGCCTTAAAGTTTGTAACATGGAACTTTATTATTATTTCAAATGGGTTTTACTCAGACCCGCTGGTTTCAGGTATAAATATGCAAGGTTCTTAAAAATCTTTTTTTCACGGTCCTTATCTAAAACGTTTCTCCCCTCCTTGGTCTTTATATAAAACAAATTCACTTAACACATGTATTGCTTTATATTTTCCTAGCCTTAGGTTGATGTTCTATCACATAATATTCTCAGGAAATGGGATAATGGCTTTATACAGCATTAGCGTGCTTCTTTTAAAAAGTTACTTCAAAAGCAAAACTACCGCTTATAAATTAAAATGAGAAATTAATATGAAATGTACAGATAGGTGTAGGATGTTTTTGTATGTAAGGTCAGCTCTGGTAGGTGTGTATCACAGAGCTAGTTTTAATACGAGAAGTTGGGAGTCGCAAGATGTCTAGGGTTAGTAAACATGATCCAGCTGTTTTAGAAGAGTAACGTAACTGCTTTGGTTCGAGATAATTTCTAAATGCGCCTCAGACTGTTTTCATGTAAGTTTCCCCATCCCTACTCCAAGGTAACTTATATGGAAATAAAAGGAAACCTGTAAAGAGGACAAGGAAACCCACAGAAGATTTTGAAGTGCAAGAAGCATCTAGAAAAAGGCTGAGAATGGATAAGAAGAATTATCAGAAGGTAATTATGTCCTTGGCTTATTTGGGGGGGTGCCATGAATGGTGGCAACCGGCGTGATTGTTTGACTTTGTTCTGTCAAAATAGCACTCCGCTTCACTCGAGTGGGTGGTTTAATTGGATGGAGTGACCAGTTGATGGACTGACCCATTAAATGAATGGTTAACCAGAGAGCTCCTTTTAAAACATCGAACTATGTACAGTGGGCGTAAAAACATATTTAATTTCATATCTTGCATTTGTGGGTCTCTTCTCTGAATCTTTCTTCCATAATGATAGTGGACAACTGAGACAGAAAAGCTACTGCCTCCAGGAACCTGAGGGATTTTTTTTAAATGCCCTTTCAGCTGTATTTTTTATAGATGGCCAGTCGTGGGTTTTTTTTCTATCTTGAATTGTATATTTGCCTCCAACACTTCACACATGCAGGGTCAAACCAATTGATGAACGGGTGCGCAAGCAACAATTCATGCATCCAGAAATGTTAAAGATCCAGCAGAATTCGAAATGAAAACTCAAATCTCACTTGAACGCCTATGTTGTGAACTGACCTGCAGCAGGATTAGCCCTTTAAAACGTTGTGTGTTTTTCTTTTTCTTACAACTTTGCCGTATGATAGGCAGGGAAGGTGTGTCCATTGTTGTTAAAAGAAACATGAACGTTGGGTCTTAAAGGTGATAAAACGGTTGCAACCTCACCGTTTGGTGCCCAATTTTAATGATTTCCTGAGTAGATTGTAGCTTCCCTTTCGTGCGTTCATCTTAATCCATGGGAAGAACTGCAAAGCCGGCCTGTCCGTCCCTCACATCACTCAGGGATACCAGCACGTATTAAGCAGGATTTCTTAACAATCGTTGCAACTGTTGAGTAGCCACCCCAACTAACCCGCATTCTCCTAGTAAACCTTTCCTTGTATCCTTTTACAAAGCCAGAGAAATGAGATCATTTGTCAGGGACACTGGGTTAGCTCACAGATTTAGTCACAAGGGGCAACTGGACTTTGTGGTTTTTCCTTGAAGACGTTTTGCTTCTTGTCCAAGAAGCTTCTTCAGTTCTGACTGGATGGTAGGGAATGAAACCACCCAGTCAGAACTGAAGAAGCTTCTTGCATGAGAAGTGAAGCGTCTTCAAGGAAGTCCGGTTGCCTCTTGCAAAAGCCCCTTTGGGACAACCGTGGCCTGGTTGACTGAGAAGCACAGATTTGGGCTGTTCTGTACAGAAGGTGACTTGAGGAACTGATTTTACAGGTAAGCTACCTGTCCCTGCGCGTCTACGAACTCGATAGGGTTAAAAAAAAGAAGACCCCTTTGCACACAACTTCCCAGCCATCTTCATAGGAAGCTTAGATAGCAACTCTACCCTTGTATAGGCAGTCCTCGACCTACAACTCCATTGGGAACAGAATTTCACTTGTAAGTGTGACCAGACCCAATTTTACAACCGACAGCCTCCTGACCCACGAATGCTGCAACGGGTCGTAAATGTGAGCTGGTTGCCTAGCAGCCAAAATGCAGCCACAGGTCTGGTAGGGTGAGGCGTGACGTTTTGACAGCCGGAAGTGTCCTAACTCTGAATGGTCAACCGGTTGTAAGCCAAAGGCTACCTGTACGTACAAATCGTAAGTCCTTTATCAATTGGAGGTGCTGCTAATAAATTTGTTTTTAACCTTCAAGGAAGGTTAACATTTGCTTAGTAACCTGTTTTTTACAAACTTACACCCAATCCACTAACTAAACATTAGGTTCAGAAAAAGATATTTATCCGGAATTTTAAATGAAAGTTCTAATTAGTCCTATCACAGAAGTCTTAAAAGTCCTAACTTTAAACACACTATTTTAAAATTAAATGTCTGTTTTATTAGATCGTATTTTTATTTAGAGTCTGTTTCAGAGAGGTGGTTATTTTCTTCTGTTATTTCCTTTCAATTTCTCTAAATTAGGAGGGTTCTTTTTTTTTTTTCATTTTCTCTCCCTTTTCCCCCCATTTTTTATAACAGAGGGAAACGAGCAATGACAAAACAGCGAAAACAAACTCCACTAAAGTCACAGAAACCTCACAAAAGAAGCAGCCAGGTAATGGAGTCAGAAGAAGAGGCGGGGGGGGTTGTTGCGTCTTCTTGCGTTAAAAAGGTTCTCCGCTCCTTTGTTTAAAGTGGCTGCTGAAATTTGGGGACGTGAGACGTGGCACCGGTCAGATATGGCTGTAAGCTTGGGAAGCAGGACACGCCTTTTATCTGTTGAAGGCGGGGGGGGGTCCTGAATTGGGATCCCTTTCTCCCTCTCCCCTCACTTTAGCCTCCCATCAGCCACTCAAAGGTCTATGCGGAGAGAGTCCCTGGCTCTCCCGAAGCACAGATAGAGATCTGGTCAGGAAGGGGTGGGAAAACCCTGCGGGATTCTTGGAATTGGGGAGTGGGATTCTCTTCTGTCACTGGATGGACAGAGACAGATGAGGGCTGGGTGGGAGAGATTTGATTGATTGATTAGATAGGATAGGATAGGATAGATAGCTAGGTAGATAGATAGATAGATGGATAGATGACCCTGCCTTATTTATTTATTTATTTTGCCACCAGAAAAGGCACCAGGTCTTATTTTGGGGGGATGCCATCTACTGACTCACCTCACTTGTGCGCATTGTCCCCGGCCTCCTTTTCGCTGTCAGAGGCCTTCAGAAACTTCTTCTGCAGCCAGCAAGGCTTTCCTGAAGGCCTCTGCAGCCAAGAACAGAGTTCTGGATCGATCCAGAGCTTTCTAGTCAGCTCCAGAGGCCTTCAAGAAAGGCTTAGCACTCTTGCCAACTGCAGAAGAAATGGGCTGGCAAGGCAGGTGTCGGGATGTGTGAGGCCTAGCTACACCTGTCCAAAGGTAAGTAGTAGGGCAGCTCTACTCCCTCATCCCCACCCTAGCTTAATTTTTACCCATGCACCCTGGAGTGGGCGGGATCTTAATTAGGGCTTATTTTGGGGATAGGGCTTATATTGGGCGCTTGTATAAAAAATCAAGCTGGACTTACTTTCAGGGTAGGTCATATTTTCAGAGAAACGGGGTAGATAGATGAGAGAAGGAAAGATTTGATTGATAGATGATATAGACAGACAAATGAAAATAGAAAAGAATGGATGATAGAAAGACTGACATAGACAGAGGATGGATACATAGACAGACATAAGCAGAGACAGATGGATAGAGATAGATAGATAGACACATAGAGATGGATAGATAGGAGTATTAGTCCCCATATTTTTTTTAAAAAACTTGCAGATCTACTACTTCAATAACAAATTATTGACCAAATCCATCCATGTCTTTAGGAAAAGGTGGGGATACCCATGGAATGGTAGATTGCAAACAGGCTACATGCGTTGTTCCTTAACTATTCTTAATTGTGCCTATATTTGCTTCTCTATTTATATTTCTGATTCCGCCCTGTGAGGATCTCAAAAGAGTATTGCAAATTCTCCGTTTCTCAGTCAGGCGATGTTGGCTTCTGACCTCAAGGAAAGGAGGCCCAGGGACTCTTAAGCTCTCTTTGTAAACCACAATTATTTTACCCCCACGACAGGTCTCTCCGATGCCTGTAAGCCACTGAAGAAGCGAAACCGGGCCTCGGATTCTTCGCAACTCCCTTATAGCAAAAGTTCATCTCCTTCCGCGTCCTTAACTGAGAATGAGGTAAAGTGCAAATGAACAGTGGAAGACAGATTTTAAAAAGATGCAAGCGATTTAAATTTGCTTTCTTTAAAGGATGGAAAGAAATAACGGTTGAAACAAGACTAATGTGGTTTATAAACACCTTTCTCTTCCGTTCACCTTTCTCTTTAAATACAGCCTGGTAAGTTTATCTCTGCCAGGGGGAGAAAAAGGAACCGAGGCTGGTGGGAACTCAGCTGTGGTTCTTCACTGAGGTCGGATGAGCTCACTTTCTGACTTTCCTGAATTTGGGCTCCCCGCATCATTCGTGAGGATTCGAGTTGGTGTGCCAAGAGAAGCGGTTTGCTACAAGTATCTCACAGGTGGAATGGACCAGGGAGACCAGCCGTCCGACTCTCTTCGGTGCCAACTCTAAATTTGTGGTGCTGGCTGGGACGTCTTCGGGCTCTCCAAAAGCTGCTTAATCCCGAACATTTCAACCAAAGCTTTTCTTACAACGCTTCGGAAGAAGAAGCGCTTCTGTCAAAACATAGAAAACAGAGAGAAGCTAAGCAGGCTCTGTTGACACCGTTCAGGTCACAAGCAGTATAAACGAGAGGAAAAGCCCATTTTTCTGGTTATGGAGATTTTCCTGGCTCCTAAAATGCAGTGAAGCCTGTGCAGGACTCGAAGGGAGGAAGGAAGGAAGGAGGGGGGAGGGGGTTTGGGGCGTGCAGGCCACGCCCTTCAACCTCCTGTTAGCCGAACGTCTCCCTCTGATGCAAGGGAGCCTTGTCCGTCCTTCAGAGCCCCACAGGCTCACCTGGGGCCTATCTTTTGTGTTCGGCCACCTCTAAACTCAGAGCCATGCAAAGGCAACACACCCTGCAAGCAGTTCTGTAGGCAGGCCTGAGCGGTTGCTTAGCAACCACTCCAAGTTCCAACAAACCCCGAAATCAGGTGTTTACAACCTGGATTTGACATCCGGATGGCTGCCCTCCTCTGCCCCAGTCACGTGGGCGACTGTCGCCCCCCCACCTTTCACGGCCGTTTGCAGTCTCCTTCTCTTAGGTGACCACAATTGACCACGTTTTTGCTGGAAAAACGTTTTGCTGAGGTTATTTCCCATTTCCAGCAAACAAAAAACAAAGGCAAATCCTCCCCATAATAAACAATGGCTTCCCTTAACTGTAACGCTCACTTAATGACCACCATAAAAAGATCGTACAATCTGGTTAGCATGAATCAGCTCTCCCCTTCTGGATGATCATTGGTAATAAACCTGGATTAGGGCAACGGGGACAGTTGACCAAAGCGCATAAATCCATTCCTGCTAGGATCCTTTTCCGTCCCAGAGAATGCAGCGATCAATAAAGAACTGATTGGTGGGGAAGGGGACAGGCAGGCAGGCCTCGACTTGCTTAGTGGCCGTTAGAAATTCACAACGGAAACCCAAAACGTTACTGATGGCCCAGAGTGGAAGCGGCTCTTGCCACTTGACTGCAAAAACTGCTCCGTAGCAAACCATGGATCCGTTCGGCCGCTGCCTCCTCTTAGAACAGCCTGCGGGAGATGAGAAGGAGCTCCGGCAGAATCCAGGCCAGCGGAGTGAGGCGGCCTGCAAGGGGCGTGGAGCCCTCCAGGCGCTCTCCCTAAGAGCCTCGGTTGCACGGCCTTTGTGGGAGCCCTGGCCAGCAGAAGAGCCCGTCACGGAACCGTGGAGGAGCCAGAGCGCCGCGGTCCTTGCTCAGAGGAGGGGAAGGGACGGGACCGGAGCAGCCCGTGACTGGATGAGACTAAGTTCATCCACGGGACCTGCGCTCGTTGACGGAGAACCGCCACTCCGTCGGCCTCATGCCTTCCCTCCGTGTGCCCTCCACGAACCCAGGGGACCTTATGGATGACCCCCGCAGGGCTGCCCAGGTGTGCTGCTCTCCTTTTCCTCTCCGAAGGCAGGTGCCTGGGCCTTTCAGGAGCAAAGCTCAACTCCCTTCATCCCACAGTAGCTAGGGCAGCCTGGTCCTGAGACTAGGCCCCCAGGGGATCCCGATCTCCTCACAGGAGGTCTGTGAAGGCTGGAAGAAATATTAGGATTCAAATCTGGAGTGAAGTCTTGGGGTCCGCAAAGGGGATTTGAAGGGGTCCGCGGGGAAGAAAAGGTTGGGAAACGGTGGCCTCTAGTCCACCAGGCGAGTCCTGCTAAAAACACTGGGCGCGTCCAGGTATTTTTCCAGAGTGCCCGGCAGTCGTCCTGCTTTTCCCATGTAAAATGGTAGCTGTATTTCAGTGTCTCCTCTGAGTAAAAGATCTGCACTGTTGCCCAGTGACAGTCGCTGCACAGTACGTACTCGCGGAAGCTGTTTAGTTTTCTGTCCTTAAGTGAAACACTCTTTCCATCCAAGGAGGATGGGCAGGTGTTGTGTGCAGAACTCTTTCACTTTTTTCCAGGCACAATAAGATAATTCTCTAACCAGGCCCCAAAGGGGCTTTTTTCCCCAAAAGGCAACTGGACTTTCTTGGTTTTTCCCTGAAGATGTCTCACTTCTCACCCAAGAAACTTCTTCAGTTCAGTCAGAACTGAAGAAGCTTCTTGGATGAGAAGTGAAACTTCTTCACGGAAAAACAAAGTTGAGTTTCCTTTTGAAAAACCACTTTTGGGACAACCACAACTTAGATGACTGAGAATCTCCTTAGGCCTCTCTCTAACCACGTGTCTTGCTAACAGCATCTTCAGGACAACCCATGAACCGGCACCTCTTATATCTTCTTCCCTGTTGCCGTCTACGCACGGCTGGTGTGCAGGGACTACTGTTTAGCCAGGGTTCCGGTTCCTGTCACCGATAATGGCATCCTGTCGTTCTCGCAGGTTTGCTATGGCGGGGACAGAAAAAGTGGATTTCAATGCAAAGATTCCCCAGCGGGCTCAAGGTCCCTACTAGCTAAGCCTTTCCTTCAGAGTGGGCCCCCGTCTTATGGGTTGACTTGATCTGAACACTCTTGCACTAGCCAGCAAATGTTCGTGCAACGCGTTCACACACTTAGGTCAGCCTGCACACACACACACGTGTTCTTTGGCAGAGCTGTGCTAGCCTCTCCTCAATTAACAGTGCATTGACCTGCCTCCCGGCTGAATTGGTTAATTCCGCCTAGAGCAAACAAACAGGGACGCCAGCAGGTCTCGCACCGAAGACCAGCTTGTTTACCTGTGGCCGTTCCAAATGGCCGTCTCTGCATGCTCACCTTCGGATTCTCGGTTTGTTGAGTGCTCAGCTTCCAGAAGTGCCCCCTGTTGGGGAAACTGAGGGAAAACCAGTCACTGTGATGAGACCCCGGGCCAAGCCAGGGCTTCCTCCTTGCCAAAGTCTCCCCTCTGACAGGTCCCAGGAAGAGCTGCTGGTCAGCCATAGAAGTCACCAGTGTGAATTCCTACTTGGCACGCGAGTAAGCAGCGCCCTGTTCTCTGGGAATTACCCACGTTAGAATTAATTCAGCCCACTGAAATGAAAGCTGGTCGGGGACAGTTTGGGGTGTTGCTGGAAAGGAAATCTAAGGGCTCCATCCTGCAGGATTTCGTGGGGGGCGCTGAGATCTGTAGTTCAGCCACTCCTGGGGAGCTGAAGGGGTTAATGAACCATGAAGGGGTTTCTTTTGCCCAGAAGCCCTTAATCTGTCCTGTGGTGTCTAGATTTCAGACGGTCTAGGAGATGAAAGGTCGGAGTCGCCCTATGAAAGTGCTGACGAGGGTCTTGGAGAGGTCTCCCAACTGTCCAAGAAGGCTGACCGAGGGGCCACAGCCAGGAAGGAGTACCTGTGTCAGGTAAGAAAGGAAGGGGCTTGTCAAGCGAATTCTCTTCCCAAGAACTATTAGGAAGACCCGGTTAGGGAGAGATTATCCTGGAGGGTGGGGGGGAAATGTATCTTATCATGCTCATTAAGAGTCAGCACTTGACTGGATAGCAGACGATGCTTGTCAAGGCACGTTCGTGTTCGTACATCTGAAAATTTAACATGAACAAGTAGGTTGAAATGTCTATGGGACTCCCTGTGCCAAAAGAGTCTGCAGGTGTTTCTTTTCTTCACTGCAATAAGCCACAAATGTCTACCCTCCGAGGAAGCTCCCAGTTCAAACCAGCCCTGTGGCTCTCACGGATGTCCTTGGACATACACTTTGAAAGTGGGCCTTTGTTCGATTGATTTAATTAATTTAAATTAATTTTTTTTGAAAAGGTGTCAGGGCTCCGGCAGTTACCCCCATTTAAATCATGAGCCCCTAGCCAATTTTCAGAACTTAAAGAAGATTTATTGGGAGTTAACATGTCCGGCACTGCCTGGGTGTAGGCGACTCTGAAACACATCATTCATTCATTGTCACCCGTGACCCTGTTTTTCCCCACCCCCCACCCCGGGTGTATCGTAATTCATATTCTCCAATGGGACACCTCCATAGCCCAGAGTCATCAATCAGGCTCCCCAGTTAGAATTTTGCGCGGCAGAAACTTCAGTCACCTAGTTACTATCTTTGAAAAACTATTTATGGGATGCACTTTCGGTTTCCAAGCAAACCCCTTTCCCCCCTTTCTGTTGGCAATTCTAAAAAGACCCTAGAAATATTTTTTGAGTTGACATTGGGAGCCCTTTACCTTTAAAACGGTAGCAGCCTCAAGGGAGAGGAGGCGCCGTTGACCCGTGCTCTCTACGCCCTGTCAGGTTTACGCTTTCTCTCCTCAAGGTCTGCGAGAAGCCCGGGGAAGTGATGTTGTGTGAAGGACGTTGTCTTGGGGCTTTCCATGCCAGCTGCAGCGGCCTGTCTGGGAGGCCCAAAGGACAGTTTGTGTGCGACGAGTGCACTTCAGGCAAGTCGTCTTCCGGGAGGGATCGGCGATGTTTTGCGCCTCAGATCTCGTCCTCCAGGCGCCTCATTCCCCAAAGGAAACGCTAGAAGGCTACACGCTGGGAAAATAAAGGCGGTGGTAATGCGCCTGTATTTCCCTGCCTACCTGGCCCAGAAAGAGAAGGTTCCTTATTCCTTTGTTTTGTACAGGTGGTCCTTGACTTACGACCGGTGTGACTTTGCAGTGAGCCCCCCAAAACCTATCGATGCCCTGGTTTCAAAGATGGGGGTCCACTCCCACAGTCACACAAAGAAAGCTTGGGCACTACGAAGGGTTGTTCAGCAGCCTGTTGCAACTCAAGGACTACCTGTGAGGCGAAAGCCTTAAGGATTCTGCCAGACCCAAGAACGGGGTGATTAATCCTGTAGGCAGATTAGATGCAGGGCTCTCCAACCTGGGCCACTTTTAAGACTCATGGACTTCAACTCCCAGAGTTCCTCAGCCAGCTGGCTGAAGAATTCTGGGAATTGAAGTCCACGAGCCTTGAAGTGGCCGAGGTTGGAGAGCCCTGGATTAGAGCATTCTCGGTTCATTAATGGAGCTACAGAGACCTTCGGATCTGTTCTCCATCCATCGTTGCCTGAGGAGGGGCTGGAGGTCACTGGGCGACCCCTGGCCTCCCAAGCATAAAATGGCAGCCTGTTTCCTGCTGGGACTAGTTGGACCCACCCTGCACGTTACAGCCCCCATTCCGTTTTCCCCAAATTTCCTCACTGTTCCCTAAAAAGAGATTGACCAATGTAGACATTTAATGCTGAAAGACAGGCTCGCGAAGGAAAGCCTGCGAAAAAGGCTATTTTTGAAAGAAAAAAAACGAGCTCCTTTAGTGCCAGCTCTAGCCCCAGTTAACAACGGACCTGGTTCCCGTCTATTCGTGAGAAACACTTCAGTGTTGTTTTAAATGTTCCTTTAGGTATTCACACGTGTTTCGTGTGCAAGGAGAAGCAATCGGAAATTAAGCGCTGCATCGTCTCTCACTGTGGGAAGTTTTACCATGAAGCCTGTGTGAAAAAATTCCCCCTCACCATTTTTGAAAACCGGGGCTTCCGGTGCCCTTTGCACAGCTGCGAGAGTTGCCACGTTGCGAATCCCTCAAACCCCAAAGTATCGAAAGGTATTTCCTTTCTTTCCCTCCCCTCCCTTTCCTCCACATCTCTTCTTGTTGCCCCCATAGTTCACCCTCAGAGGTTGCCGATGGTTACTTGAGAGCTCACGGCAGCCCGAAGAGGTGCTGCCTCACCTCTCGTGAATACAGGGAGTCCTCAATGTACGATCACAATTAAGCACAACATTTCTGTTGCTAAGTGAGGCAGTTTGTTGTGGTCCGCTGACGGCCTGCAGAGCTGGCAGCAGAATTGGACAGAGGGGAGGACCCTGGGCCAGTCCTGCAGTCTGGGGAGGGCTCGGACGAGGGATCTGCATACTACACAAAGATGGGGCCAGGGCCATCTGGGAGTTATGTCCTGACTCCAGAATCTGACATCAGTGAGGCAGAGGAACAGGGGGAGCCTGTTCCCAGTGTGCGTATGCACAGAGCTGCCAGAAGGCAAGAAAAGACAAAAGAGGAGATTTGGGAGTAAGGCTCGGAGGTGATTGCTTTTCCCATAAGACATAAAGGGGGAACAAAGGGACAGGAGCCTTTGCAGGAAGCAACTTTGTTCGTTCTGGTCGGTTTAAACTCTGAAGCTCCGTGTGGACTTTGTGCTCCATTTGGCCTTGTAGTACAGTGAATGGGCAGTTTAGTTGTTGGCAGCATTTCAAGGGAGATAAAGGTGGGTGCTTATCAGCCTTATCCAGAAGGACTTGGGCAGACTTCTGTGGGACTATTCACAAACTGTATGGGACTCATTACGGGCTGTGAATGCTAGAATTCACAGCCGTTGAAATAATTTTTAAAAAAAGGTTTTTGGGAACAGCGTGTGATTGTGACTGTCTCAGGAAGCCTTAGGTCAGAGCACAGCTATTGTGAGTCTTTGCCACATTTTATCCTCCAGTCCAATTAGGGGATTGGAGTTTGGTGTGTTTCCGTTTTGGAAAGTTTGACTCGCGTCTGAATGTCCATTTTACAGATATTTCCTCCGTCGGCGCTTCCTCTTGTCTCTCCCTTTGGAGATTCCCCACATAAAGCCTCATTTTGTGTCCAGGCGCCTCATTTTGTGTCCAAGGGCACTTGCCTTTATTTCGGAGAGTAACTCATGAAAGCTCGTGCCGTAATCCAACGTTCCTCAACGACTTGAGAACTTTGAAGTGGGTGGACTTCAACTCCCAGAATTCCCTAGCTGGCACAGCAGACTTTGACTCCACAGCTGGCTGGGGAATTCTGGGAGTTGAAGTCCACCCACCTCAAAGTTCTCAAGTGCCTGAGAATTGCTGCCATAGTCCATTAGCTAGTTACGGGTTCTTGTTTTTAAAATTCCTAAGCATTTTTGCAAATATATTGTGACAAAAATGTGTGCGTTTTTCTTCCTGTACCAGGCAAAATGATACGGTGTGTTCGCTGTCCGGTGGCTTACCACGTGGGTGACAATTGTGTGGCTGCTGGTTGTGCCATGCTTTCCTCCAGTAGCATCGTGTGTACCAACCACTTTACTGCCACCAAAGGGAAAAGCCACCACGGCCACGTGAACGTCAGCTGGTGTTTTGTCTGCTCAAAAGGTAAACAGCGGACTTCGTTTCATAGAAACGGAGGGATCTTCCATGGTGGATAAGGGGATTTTGTTGCGGCTGCTCAGGCTTTTTATGAAAAATCTAAAGCCCTTTTATTTCTTCTGTGTGTTGCAAGAGCATTTTTTAAAAAACTGATTTTGGTTCTGAATGGAAGTGGAAAAATTTGAATGTCTAAAATGTAAGAATGGGAAGAATTATTTTATAACTACAAAGCGCCGTGTAACAGAGTGAGCTCCTGTTATTTGTCCCAGCTTCTGCCAACCGGGCAGTTTGAAAGCATCTACAAAAAATTCAAATAGAAAAATAGGGACCCCTTTGATGGAAAGGGAACAGCGTTCCTCCGTGCGCCTTCAAAGGCGGTTAGTCCTGCCAGCCACATGACCACGGAGACGTCTTCGGACCGCGCTGGCTCTTCTTTGGCTTTGCAACGGAGATGAGCAGCGCCCCCTAGAGCCGGAAACGACCAGCACGTGTGTGCGAGGGGAACCTTGACCTTTAACCAAGATGGTTCCAGCTTTGTGTGCTTCCAGCTTTTCTTGGTCACTAAAGGAGGTGTTGATAGTATAGGCCCACCTCCCAGAGTTTGTTCTGCTGTCATTCCCAAAGTCAATTCTGGCATAGACTGTAATTTTGTATAATTCCTTCTTGGTGGTGTGGATTTGGGCTTTAATCAACCTAGAGTGAAACCTGGTAGCATTTTTATGCTTAAAATAAAGCTTTCTTTGCGCCCCCCCCCCACTTTTCCTGTCATTGAGGGTTGTTTTGTGCCTTTTGTTACAGGGGGGAGCCTGTTATGTTGTGAGTCTTGTCCTGCTGCATTTCATCCGGACTGTTTAAACATTGAAATGCCAGATGGGAGCTGGTTTTGCAACGACTGCAAAGCAGGGAAGAAAATCCATTTTCAAGATATTATTTGGGTCAAACTGGGAAATTACAGGTTTGGATTTATAAACATAATTTCAGAATTTCTTTTTTAATCTTTGTCGGCATATATGATTGTGTCTCAGTGCTCCTTGGAGCCCAGAAAAGGGGGAGTTTGTATGTAAAAAGGTCTTTGATACAGGGGCACATACGTTAATAAAATCTATGTCAGAGCATTTGCAGCGTGACTACTATTATGAGACAACCCAGGAGCAAAACACAGCACACAGAGCCTTAGACATTTAACTAGTGCTTTATATGCAACAGTTATATACAGACATACACATGGTAGGCAAAATACCTTACAAGCAATCTTTCTTCTTCTCTACCTGGAGAACTCTGCAATGAATTCCGGACACGAGAGAGGACGTGCCCTCTAATGGCTGCCTTTATATAAGCACCTCTTAAAGGGATAGAACCCATTCCCACTCTTAAAGGGAAAGACCCAGGCTATGCTGATTCATTCTTATTGCATCAGCCGCATCCGGTCAGCTTCACTGCTGGTCGGCTCTTAAATCCCAAGACCTTAGCAATCAATATAAGACCGACCCTAGCCGGGAGCAGTGGCCTCAATTCCTTCCTTTCGTTGGGTTGTTTCTGTGGCAGGTGGTGGCCGGCCGAAGTCTGCCATCCCAAAAATGTCCCCCCAAACATCCAGAAAATGAAGCACGCGATTGGAGAGTTCCCTGTGTTCTTCTTTGGCTCCAAAGACTACTACTGGACCCATCAGGCTCGCGTCTTCCCCTACATGGAAGGAGACCGGGGAAGTCGGTACCAAGCCATCAAAGGAATCGGGAAAGTCTTCAAAAAGGGTAAAATGTCTCACCTTTCAGCTCCGAAGGCAAATGCTTGCTGTGTGGCCGATTTCTCTCGCATAGACTCAGAAGGTGGCCGTGCAGAGTTGGCCCGTGAGGTGGGAACTTCGGTATTTCGCTTTGCTGCGCCTGGTGAGGGCGCCTAGCTGAGCTGAAAAGCTGAGCAGGGTCAGTGAGGTTGGAGGCTGTGTTATTGTAAAGATTACAGGCAGGGGATCCTTGACTTGTGGCCATTCGTTTAGCAACCATTGGGAGTTACAACAGACTTACTGGGGGGCTGGATTTGAAGTTTCCAAGGTCCCCCAGGGTCACATGGCCAAAGTTCAGGCGCTCCGCACATTGCCGTGAAACTCTGCCTCCAGCAAACGGTTGACTCATTTAATCGGCCACCGTGGTGATTAAATGTGTGACCGCCACAGAAAAAAGGTTGTAAAATCGAGACCAGTGGCTCCGTGACAGCCGTAAGTCAAGGCTGCCAGTCCTTTAGCCGGTGTTGGCCTTCAGACACCCTGCGTTCTTCCCAAGAACCTACAATGTTGTGTTGCATTGATACAATAGAGAGGCAGATCCAAGCAGTTAAGGAGACAGGGACCTATTCTTAAAGGAGAAATATGTGAAGTTGTAATTTTACCAACATTTTTTTAAAAGCTTTGCAAGACGCGGAGACGCGCTTCCGAGAGATCAAATTTCAACGGGAAGCCAAAGAAACTCAAGAAAATGAACGCAAACCTCCCCCTTACAAACATATCAAGGTGAGATGCTTTGAAGGACGGGGCTGGTCTTCCTCTGACCTCCCCCCCCCCCACCAAGTTAGTCAGTCCAGTGATGGGCCCAGGGTGTTCTGGGATGAAGGACCAGAGGTAGGGTCAACTTTTAGCCCAGATGGGGCACTGTGGAAAGACTTGTGTCCATCGTCAGGGTAAAGGGCCATTTTTAAGTACAGGGGCGTATTTTTTAGAGATAAAGGTTTTAATTGTCCTTTTGTGCTAGTCAATTCGTGTACCTTAATTTATTAAATAAAATGTGCTGGAGAAGGGTAAGCTATTCCCAAGGGATTCTAGTCCTGCTTGACAAACTGAATGGATAACAAGGTATTTGGATTTATAAAGGTGTTAAAACATATGGGAAACCGAAGTGAGCACCTCTAAGGTTATTTGAAGTAAGCCACTCTTTAGCAGTTACCCCAAGGGAAATATTTGTGGCAGGACAGGGGTTTCTTCTAGTTCGGTAGGAATTAGACATCTTGACCTCCAAAAAGCATTCAATAAATCTAGTGGAATTAACAGTATGTTTATCTATTTCCGTATACGTGTAGTTACCCAAAAGCAGAGGTTTCTTGTGCAGGGATTTCTGTCCGTAGTTCTCTCTGCAGTTTCAAACTCACCCCTCCACAGAGCAAAGAACGCGGAAGCCGGCGGGAGGGAGGGGGCCTAGGCTGGCTTTCCTCCGACCGCCACTGCCTAGGATTCCCAAGCATATCCTGGTTTCTTTTGCCCCTCGGGGTAGCCTTCCGCAGTTAGCCCTAGTTTTCTTTCCGGCTGGAGGAGCGGGAAGAGGCTGCCCGGGTTAGGATTAGCAGGATTTCACCCTCCTGTGGGCCCACGGGGGGAGGGGTGGGGGTTGTTGTTGTTGTTGTTGGGGAAACAGAAGCAGGCGGTAGAACCCGAAGCTCGGCTGCTCTGCAGCCATCTTGGAGGCCATCTTGGCCAAAGAAGACCTGACACCCCCTGAGGAGCCATGGAGGCCTCCGAGGGCCATTAAAAGCAGGGGGAGTGGCAGACAGAGAGAACTAGTGTGGGGGCGGGGGGGTGTCAGTCCGGTTGGGTCGGGGCCTCGTGGGCGTAACCAGCGCCTGCTCTTTGACGCGCCAGGTGAACAAGCCCTTTGGGAGAGTCCAGATCTGCACGGCGGACATTTCAGAGATCCCCAAGTGCAACTGCAAGCCCTCCGACGAGAACCCCTGCGGCCTCGACTCGGAGTGCCTGAACCGCATGCTGATGTACGAGTGCCACCCGCAGATGTGCCCGGCCGGGGAGCGCTGCCAGAACCAGTGCTTCACCAAGCGCCAGTACCCCGAGACCAAGATCATCCGGACGGAGGGCAAGGGGTGGGGCTTGGTCTCCAAGAGGGACATTAAGAAGGTAGGGCCTCTGGGGATCAGAGCACCGCGCGGGAGGGGGCACAGCCGTGGGCGCCAGGGGTCCTTCCTGTGGTTTTACATCCCATCTTCCCCCCACCCTCCGCAGTCCTCGACTTACAACAGTTCATTTAGTGACCGATTGAAGTTTCGGCAGGATTGGAAAAAAGGGACTTAGGGCCGCTTTTCACCACTTAGTGACTGTTGTTACTTCTTCCCCCCACCCCCGGTCACGTGGCCAAAACTCAAAAACACTGGGCAACCGACTCGTGTTTATGACAGTCGCAGCATTCCCAAGGTGCTGTGATCCCCTTTTGCAACTTTCTGACAAGCAAAACTAACGGGGAACCCAGATTCCACTTAACAGCCAGGTCACTCATTAAATAATGGCAGTGATTCACTTAACAGCCGAGGCAAGGAAGGTCGCAAAAGGGGACAGAACTCGCTTAAAAGATCTCACTTAGCGGCATACATCTTGGGCTCCATTGTGGCCGTAAGTCGAGGACTATCTTGTCTACGATGTAAAGCAGGGATCTCCAACCGTGGCCACTTCAAGACTGGTGGACTTCACAAGCTTTGCTGGCTGAGGCACTCTGGGAGTTGAAGTCCACCAGCCTTAAAGTGGCCACGGTTGGAGGCCCCTGATACAAAGGCCAGGAAAAGGGACCTAGGAGAGAGCACAGGATGGGCAGCCTTGGGGACCTGATTTAGGAAACTGGCCAGGTGTGTCCGTTGTGCGTTCCCTCCGTTGGGCAGCTGTGCTTTTGTTTCGCGCAGGGCGAGTTCGTGAACGAGTACGTGGGCGAGGTGATCGATGAAGGAGAATGCATGGCGAGGATCAAATACGCTCATGAAAACGACATCACACACTTTTACATGCTCACCATCGATAAGGTAGGCTGTCCCAACATGGCCCGGCTTGGCGTTCGACCTCAAGTCTTCATCCGTGTCTCTATAAACTCTGGGATCCAGAAGCTTCCTATTCCCCAATAGCAAAGACTCGCCTTCTCTCGGGGGGCGGGAGGGGGGAGGAACCTACCTCAGAAACACCACCAATAAGCCTACCGATCAACCCCACCTTGGCTTAAGGAGGAGTTTAAATACCTGGGTAGAAATTCCGGGAACAGGTGGGGTTAATATTCCTTGACACCCGATTTTGGGTTAGGATGAATAGTGCCAGCCTCTATCCAGGCACCTTAGTGAGAATCCCGTTATGTGTAATGGCATCGTTGACTTTTATGTCGACGTGTATTGGATTACACTCTGGATTGAATATTCAGTCTTCTTTTGTAGAAGAGGAGCTTGTCTTATAGGATAGCTCTGTATCTTTCATCTACAAATGCTTTTGTCCAAGAAAGCGGAAGCTTCAACTTCTTCACCTACTCTGGAAGTAGGGTAAAAATGCTTTCTGAATGGACTAATAACGGGAGGATCTCAGCAATCACACCGAGAGTTTTGCTTGTTTTCTTCACCCTTTTGTAGTCCAAGGACTGGAAATACCTAATGGCAGTATCTCTGTCCTCCTGGCTTTTCAAGAAAGGGCTACCAAGGTTTGGTTTTTTATATAAAATAGAATTCTTTTATTGTCCAAGTGTGACTGGACACACAAGGAATTTGTCTTGGTGCAAAGGCTCTCCGTGTACATAAAAGATAAAACAGGAAGAAACTATTTCTTTGCATTTCCCATTGAAGATGCAAAAAAATTTCTCATGTGTGATTCTTTCCCCAAGCCAAACCGAAGAATAATTATATTTCTGACACATTTTTCTATGTTTTCCAAGTATCTTAATTTAGCTAGGTGGTGTGACATTGCTGTGGGGCAACGTTAGTCAAATCAGGACTCTTTGGGCTCTAAAATTCTAGGTTTCTCTTGAAGGCGGCTTTCTTGAAGCGGGATAAAATTTACACGGATTACAGGTTTAAGTTTTGTCAAGGAAGAACTACTGTAGCTACTGGCTGCGGGACTCAGTCTCCGTAGGTGTGGGGAGGGTGCTGCCTACCGTTAATCAGGGTTTTGCTTGGATCCTTTGGTTTTCCAGGACCGCATCATCGATGCTGGACCGAAGGGGAACTATTCTCGCTTCATGAATCACAGCTGCCAGCCCAACTGTGAGACCCTGAAATGGACGGTGCATGGAGACACCCGCGTGGGCCTGTTTGCCGTCTGCGACATTCCTGCAGGTACCGGCGGCTCTCCTAACTGGGAATGGGATGTTTTATGTCCCCTTAAAAAGAAACCAAACCTGTTCAGAAAGTTTCTTCTGTTGGATCCAGCTGCAACCTCCTCTGAGCTTCTTGCCTGCGCTTAGCGTGCCCTCCGAACATAGCAGAACATCCTCCACAAACAAGATTTTTTAATAAAATTATTTTGTTGCACAAAAGCTGTGCATCTGTGGGGCTTTTTCCAAGCTGATCTTGTTGGTTGGCCGAAACCCAACCATTTCCCTCTGCGACCCGATCTTCCAGGGGTGCCTGGAGGCCTTAAAAGTCGGGCAGCCCCCAAATGTCCTCCCCCCCCGCCCCGGGGGTTGGACCCTGTTGGACGACCCCTCCCTGGCCTTCCATTTGCGCTCTTCCCCCTGTGGGAAGGCCAACTTGACCAACGTTAAAACTCCTTACACGCAGCCCTCAACCTGTGACCATATTTGAGCACCCATCTGTTTATTCATTAGTTACTTTAATTAAAATGAATTAGACTGGGCCCCGTCTGTTTGGCAAGGCCCGGTCTCTTGGTCTCTGCAGTGTCCTTGGCCTTCAGGACCCCAGGGGCTCCGACGAGAGGCACTTCAGGTGTTACCTTTCAGTTGCAGGGTTGGTTTTAAAGAGAGAGAGAGAGAGAGAGAGAATCTTGTCAGACAGAGCTCTGCTTCAAGTCCTTGAAATTTAAGCTTCCAAGCCTCCTGTGGGAGGCCAGGAGGCCGTGGAAACGTTGGGAAAACTCCGCCTCTATCATCTTGTTCCAGTCCAACTCTGGTTTAGGGAGGTTCTTGGTTGTCCCAAAGGGGCTTTTTCCGGCCCCTTTTTGCCTTTGGAAGGAGCCCCTTTGAGTCATCCAACCATTGCAAATCCAGGATGGTCTTTATGACGGGCTCAGCTGGGTGTCTTCCCTCAACGCCAGCAGTGGAAAGCGATTCCTCCCTGCTCGGACAATGAGGCGGTGGATTGAGTGACAGCCCTCCCCACAGTTCTCTTCTACCTCTTGGTCAAAGAGGTTTGTGTGTCTATCTCAAAGGAGATTTCAAGTCTGAATTCTGTATTTCTCAGCTTTCAAAAGCCAGGATTTAGGCGTTTCCGGTAGAGGGGACGAAATCTTGGGCCTTTTTTGTTCACGCAGCCCGCAGGTTTATTGGCACAGTTTCGGGGGTCCTATTTTAACCGGCCTCTCTTTGGATCGAGTGGGGAGTGTGTGTGTGTGTGTGTGTGTGTGTATGTGTGTTGTTTTCCCCTCCCTCCTTTCTTCGGCATCTTCCTCCAGACTCCATCCTGGGGCGAAATGGGAACCTCTTTGGGGAAAGGAGCCAATGTTCCTGTTTTGATGATGGTTACAGTAACAGTCTCTTCTTATTTTCCCCCTCAGGGACAGAATTAACCTTCAATTACAACCTTGACTGCCTCGGCAACGAAAAGACGGTGTGTAAATGTGGGGCTCCAAACTGCAGCGGCTTCCTTGGAGACAGGCCAAAGGTATCTCTCTGCTGGCCCACGGGGGAGCCCTTGAGGGGGGCCTCCCCAAGGCAAGGGCTGCTGGCTCCAAGGCACCGCCACACGGACTGACTGGGCAGAACGTGCCCAAAATCTGGGACCCTTCACTGCCGATGAAACTGGGCCCATTTTTAAAAACATTGGAGGATGTTAAAAAAAAAAAAAGAAGAATCCCCATAAAACAATTTAGGACGTAATGCGGGG
Organism: Pseudonaja textilis; assembly: GCF_049901715.1. NCBI lineage: Eukaryota > Metazoa > Chordata > Lepidosauria > Squamata > Elapidae > Pseudonaja > Pseudonaja textilis. The sequence goes on from NC_141997.1 coordinate 52,649,529, forward strand.
CGCCGTAAAACACTTCCTGTGCTCAGCTGCTGATGTTTGACACTGCAGTAGAGGTGGTCTCTGACTTACAGCCCCAGTTGAGACCAAGAGTTCTGCTGCTAAGCAAAACAGTTGTTAAGTGAGTTTTACGACTTCCCAGGCCACCGTTAAGGGGGAATTCCTGCGGTCGTTCAGTGAATCCGGCTTCCCCCATCGTCTTTGCTGGTCAGATGGTTGCAAAAGGGGATCGGGTGATCCCCAGGACACACTGCGGCCGTCATAAATACTAGCCAATTGCCAAACATCTGAATTTTGATCACGTGGCCCTTGGGGATGCCGCAACGGTCGTAAGAGTGAAAACCGGTCCCAAGTCTCTTTTGTCAGTGCGGCTGTCATTTGGGACTGCCCCTAAAGGAACGGCTGTGAGTTGAGGGCCTCTTGCGCTGCTTGGCATGGGGGACGTTCAGGCCAGCGGCCTCTCCGGACCCATCCCAAGTTCCCCGTGAAGGCAGGACGTCAGAAGCGCCGCCATGGTGGAAGCTGGCGAGGGAATCAGGGGAGGAAGTATCTCAGAAAGGATGAGTTATTTCTAAGGCAGCCTTGGGGTCCAAAATAGGCCTTAGTTGCTTTTTCTAAAAAAAAATAATAATACCAAGAATTGTGTCAAAGGAGACTCTCCGTCCTCCAGGTCTCGGTTGTCCCAAAGGGGCTTTTTTTCCCAAAAGGCAATTGGACTTTCTTGGTTTTTCTTTGAAGACGTTTCACTCCTCATCCAAGAAGCTTCTTCAGCTCTGACTGGATGGTTGGGAAAGGAAGGGTTGATACTCCTTGCAGACAAAGCTGGTCATTTGCATCTTTTTGGAGAGAGGACACAGATAAACCTCCAAATGGCCTCAGCAATCCTCAGAAAGAATGCAGTCAGCTCTTCCGAAAGGAATACAAATCCTTCCCCAACATCCGGTCAGAGCTGAAGAAGCTTCTCGGGTGAGATGTGTCTTCAAAGAAAAACCAAGGAAGCCCAGTTGCCTTGGGAAAAAGCACCTTTGGGACTACCAAGAATTGTGTTCAGTGAGCCTTCGGTAATTTCAGTCATCTTCCCCCTGCTCCAGGCAGGTAAGAGGGGGTGATGGTGCCCTTTGGCTGTCCAAAGCTTCTCTTTGGTTCTGCCTTCAGTCACCAGACTAGAAGCATTTTGCCAGAGCGTTCCAGACAAGTTTTATAATTTGAAATGGCTAAAAACAGGGGGAGGCGAGGCTCCTTAGAGACTGCCCTAATCTCCTAACCTGCAAAACGGAAACATGACTCTTTTTTTCCATTAAGAATTCATCCTCCAATGCCTCAGAAGAGAAAGGAAAGAAAGGCAAAAGAAGGGCAAAAAGGCGTAAAACCAAAAGCGAAGCCAGGAAAAAAACGGAGGACTACTGCTTCCGCTGCGGAGATGGAGGGCAGCTTGTCCTGTGTGACCGGAAGTCCTGCACCAAGGCCTATCACCTCTCCTGCCTTGACTTGGTAAAACGTCCCTTCGGTGAGTAAGCATTCAGATATGCCTCCACTCCCTAACAAGGATTTTGGATCCCCAAGGATCTTAATCAAACCAATTCCAAGTTTTAAAGGACATTCCCTTCAGGCAGTCAGGTTAAGCGTTGATTCTGGTGCTTAAAATGCGGCCGGCCACCTCCAGCAGGATTGGTCCACGGCGGAGCAGTGAGAAGCGGGTGGGGTTTTGTTGCGTGACTTGACACGGGAGAACCGTTCAACCTCTTCTGCACGTGTGTTCTCAACCAGCCAGATCAGACCTCAAACCGTGAAGCTCAACCAAGCCGTGTCTACCTGTCTTGGGTCTTTGCTGTTCCAGGGAGAGGGGTGTGGTTTTCCTTGGAAATGATCAGCAGCCGCACTCCTGGGGAGGCTCCAAAGCTAAACTGTACATTGTTAAGCTAATCGTAGTTTATTCAGCGGGAAAGAAAAGCCATTAAAGAGGGCCACTCTGGATGCGTAGCGCTTTAAATGCTTTTTTAGATAAAATGCTTGGTTTTTTGTTCTCTTTAATCGGTTCTCGTCCCCTACTTCAGGGGGATAAAGAACGGGGCACACCGTTCCAATTGGTGGCTGCCATTCCAGTTCCTTCAGGTTAAAGGGAAGGATTCGAGGGGACGTGGAGCCGAGGTCCCGGGAAATGTTCCCGCATTGACCTTTTTCTTCTCTCTTCTTTTTCTCGCCTTCCTTTCCACGGCAGGCAAATGGGAATGTCCCTGGCACCACTGCGATGTGTGTGGCAAGCCCTCAGTTTCCTTCTGCCATTTCTGTCCCAATTCCTTCTGCAAGGACCACCAAGAGGAGGCTGTGCTGGAGTGCAACTGGAGCGGACAGTTGTTTTGCCCCGACCACAATGGGGAGAACTTCGCCGAGAAGAAAGCCAGGCGGCCTCCTAGAAAACTCTCTTCCGCCAAATGCAAACGGCAAAGGAACAAGTGGAAGAGGACATAATATTAAGAGGAACAAACTCGCCCCGCCAACCCCGCTTGCCCAAGGTTGCCTTGTAAATAAGTTGTGAATAGGGTCAGGGAAGGACACACTTTTACACATCTTGCGCAAGAACTGGGGTTTTTTGGGTGGGGGAGCGAGCGATTTTTAAACCCACTGAGCCAACCGGCAGCAGGACGCCTGCTGCAGCTGCACTGATCATGAACTCTGGCCTGCCAAGTTCAGACGTTTCAGGACAAACCAGGTTTTCTCTCCAGAAATAATGAGAATACTTGAACTGTTAGGAATGGAACAGTTCTTCCCGGCTGCTTCCTCAAGGGAGGAGGCGTGTGTTGATTTTTGACCAGCGACCCCATGTCTGTGGACAGTCTCGTAGCTTTTGAAATAGTAGCCGCCGCCACTTGGAGGAGTTTTTGGGGTAGAGGGCCAGAGAGCGAGAGGAGAGAGGGAGGCCTCGATTAGCTCTGGAAGCCCAACGTGGCGAGGAGATCCGCTTGACAGGATCGCATTAAATAAGAAGGGGGGGGAGGGGAGGGGGGAAGCGTCATACCATGGCTTTTGATTTTGTTTTGTTGTTTTAATTGTACTGGCATTCTTCTATCAAGACAAGGAAGCAGCAGATCTCTTGAACCCGTGGCCAGCTTTGGTCATCTGTGCCTCAGGTCAACTGTTTTAGTTCCATTAAGAAAAAAGAAAAATTGCATTACCAGTGTCCTCTTTTAAATGGATATTAAAATATGTGCCCCATTTTTTAGATTGTATTTGCATAATAAAAGTATTTCAAAATCAAACCCGTTTGAGGTTTCTTTTGAGAAGTAGACAGGAATCAGCATCAGAACGATTGCTGGAAGCCAAATGAACTCCGGGCTGGCCTTCTCTACAGCCGCCTTTCCTGGCTGGTTTTTTTCTCTTCCAACTTCTGGCTAAAAACGGGATTTGAAGCCCAGGAGAAACCGGACTTTTGAGTGACCAGGAAGGCAGGCGAAACGAGAGCCGACCCCGGCATCCTAAGCCGCTTCTCCATTAGGGGAATGTTGCAGGTCTTTTTCTCCATGGGACGCAGGCCGTTCTCTTCACCTGGGTCGCCGCCGCCTTCTGCCTGCTGCTCCTCCCTTCGCGCCCAGGTGAACCCCGTCCTGTTCCGTTCCCAAGAATTGCTGTGCTGATGGGCAGGCATCCCAACTCCTCTGCATAAGAACTCTTCCTTCAGAAGAAAGAGGAGGGTGGCCCTGCACCCTTGAGGAGTGCTGCAGATACCTAAGGCAGGAGTAAGGCCTTCTAGAGGTCTACGTGTGTCGTGGAGCGGATTCCGGTAAAATCCTTCGGCAAGGTTTCCCGATAGAAGTTGTAGGAGAGCCACGTTACGGTAGGTAAAATGCCGGTTGCCTTTTGAGATTACTACAAACTTTGTTTGAAAACCTGAGCTTTTGTGAACGGCATCTCGCACCCTAAAATACCTAGAGGGGTTGAACGGATGCAAGGCTTTCAACGGAATTGGGGGGGCAGAAGAGGCCTTACCGCACTGCTATATTTAAATGTTATGCCCGTTGAATTGCCAGCCGTCGCCTGGCAGCAAGCCTTCCCGTTCCCGTTCAGCTGGTGGGGTGGAATTGGGCCGGAAGACAATTACCGTTTAGTTAGCACATCCCTTGGGCTGGCACTGGGGCGCCAAGGTCAAGGATGCCAAATAACACCACCACTCAGGCAAGAAGAAGAAAAATTGTACTTAAAAAATCTGAACTTTATTACAGATATTATGCCGAAAATACGTACTCAAGGACATGAGGTTTTGCATTTACATCTGTACAAAAAACAAAATAGATAGAAAACATCTGGCCCGCTCTACTAGATAGGCAACATTTTACAAAACAACATTGCTTGTTTAAAAAGTACCAGAACTCCAAGGTCTCGGGGCTCAATTCCTAGCCTTGCCTTTTCTCGCCTGTCCCGTCCGTGGCCTGGGAGGGGGAGGGGGCACGGTGGGGAAATCCTCACTTCTGGGGGGTCCTTTCGCTAACTGGTGGGGCGGGTGGGAGGGAAGGGCGCACGTTTGTTTCAACAATAACTCCCGTTTGCCTGAAGCTGTGGCTGTTGGATATTAGAAGTAATATTACAGCTGGAATTAAGACTCAACCCCCCCCCCCCGGGGAAAAAGATCAGAACCGGCCTGGCCTTTCGTCTTTTCCCTCTCGGAATCAGGATGGGAGCTCCTTCTAGGCCAAGCATGGCGACACGGAGGGCCTCGGCTGCTCTGGGTAGCCCCGTTCCTTTAGCCTGGGCACCTGCCACGTCCCCTGCCGGCCTGCCTTGCCAGCGCTTCCTTCTAGCCCTCTCCGGGCAGCCAGGCCTCACCCTACAAAGGCCAGGCGCAGGACGAGGGGTCCAAGAAAGGGCGCATCGCGGAAGTTCTTCCGGCCTCCCTTGGTCTCAATCTACGTACAGTGGGGGCACTCGCCAGCCCAAATGGGGTTTTTAAAAACCAGAGGAGGGTTTCCTGAGAGCTTAGCAAAGGCGGGGCGGAACCAGAATCTCTTGGAGGACATTCCCCCGATGGTTTCTGTGTCTCACTGCACCCTTCCTTGCACCGACTCTGAACAAAGACTTCAAACTCGAGTCAGAGCTGCTGGCTGGGCCACCAGGGCAAGCCCCCACCCACCCCACCCCACTACCACCCCCAGGGACCATGCAAAACCGCCCCCAGATATGCCAGAGCTCCACTCAAGCCGTCTGAACTGTCCTACTGCCTTGAATTCCTCCGAGTGAATTCCCCCCCAGGAGCGCATGGACACCACGGCTCGTAACAGCAGGGAAGGAGGGAGGGAGGGAGGGAGGGAGGATGGCCGCCACTCTGTAGTCCAAGCCCTGCCCCATTCTGGCCTGTTCAGGTCACACCTCTGTGGCCCCAGCTGGGCTCTTCCTGGCCTCCATCCCCACCCACTCCTGGTAAACATACTCTGGAAGGCAGGGGAGGGGACCCCGACTTGAAAGCAGAGCCACCAACACCTGCTAGGTGGTACTGCTCCACGTCTTCACCAGGACTCCGCAGAAAACGGCAGTCTAACTTCCAACCAGGTTTCTGGACAAAAGATGAATTGTAATGTACTCCAGAAAACAGCCGATAATGCCTCTGCATTCGAACGCGCTAGGACACGTCACGCTACATGCCAGCAGAAACGGGGAGGGGGGCTTCCAACGCTAAAAGAATGTAGCCAGGTGGCCTCTTAAAATAACCCAAACAAGCCAGGTTGATACTGCATGCAAACCGACATAATTTGGTAAAAACTAGCCCTAATTGTTCGAAATCCTGCTTCTAGGCTCAGCTCTGGCTGAGAAGTTAAATCAAACGAAGCTGCGCAAGAATCTCTTCTGAACCCTTTGTGAGGCTTTTCTGATTCTGGTTGGCCTCCTGGGTAGGATTTAGAAACCAACACACCATTCAGGTCCGTTAAAACAAAACCTCACGGGATCCCATCATCTCCCCTCTTTCTAGCTCAAGATTCTCCAACGGGGGAGGGGGTCGGGATTTTGTTTCCAGCTGCAGTTTGGCCCAAGCCTTAATCCGTCCCCCTCCCGGCCCAAACCGTTTCCCTTGACCTTCAAAACTTAAAAAGAAAATATCCTACCATCTCCCTACAATTCCAATGAACAGAAAGAAATTCTTTATTTGTAAAACTCTTCCTCTGACTAAAACGACTGAGCTGTCAATTCTCAGACTTCAAAGGCTTACCAGGGAATTAAGGAGCCCAGAAACTAAGAAAACCGTTCCAACCTCGGGGGTGGGGTGGGGGGAAGGGGGGGGGGAGACCTTTGCAATAGTGATGCCCCTGCAATCCACGTCACACCCAGAGACGCCCCTGCAGCCCTACGGTGACCAACGTAATGCCTTGGAAAAGAGAACTGCAGAAAATGAGCCCTGCGAGAGGAACCATCTCAGGTCACCCTTCAGCGACGGTGCCGCAAAGCAGGGAGGGAGGCCTAATTATTGTTGTTTTTGTTTTGACTGGCTTCAACGGGAAGCAGGCTCCGCAAAAGCTTCGCCGCGTGATGACATCCGCCCCATAACAGCCTTTCGCACACGCCACCTGGTCCCCCCGTCACACAAGGCAATCCTTGGAATTTGCTACGTCCGCCTTCTGAAGCCCCCGCAATCTCAAACTCTTGCAATTGAACCGTTCCAAGAGAACTCGGGAGCCGAAGTTGCTCATTCGCCTTCCCCGTGAGGGGAGCTCCCTCGCACGGGCGCCCCTGAGGTGGTAAGCTTTGGGGCCGCCCCTTTTCACCGGGCCCGGGTTAAAAGGTAGCCCCTTTCCGTGACTGGTGCATGGACACACACGCGGGGACCGGCTGTTCTCAAGGAAATGAAGGTTTATTATTGGTGCAATCCTGAGAAGCCGAAGGAAGAGGGAGGAGCATCCTGGGGGCTTTTCACCTCAGGAAAACCACCCCAAGGAGGGCCGCCCAGCAGGACCAGCACTACTTGCAGTCAGCTGCAAAAGGGGGAAAGAAGAAACGGCCGAAATAAATAGCAGGGCCTCGATTGAACAAGGGAACGGAGAAAGTCAACCCTGGTCCCTGCTGGCGAAGGGCTTCCTCCCCTTCTCTCCTCCCCCAGAAGAGGCAGGCGGATGAAAAGCCGCCTTCCGCCATCACTCCTGCGATGAAGAGCTGCCGTTTCCTCCCGCCTTCCTCCTCCTTTGGCCAACTGTGGGGCTGGGACAAGGGCCGGTCGCCAGGCGGCCTCCCGGGGAATGTCGTTCTGCTTTTAGTGGACACACAACGTGGAAGCTGGCTTTACTCTAGGCGCTATTTGGTCTGCATCGCCCCGTCACGGGATTGCCTAAGGAACGTTTGTCATGGGCCTGCGCTTCGTCAGCCGGCTCCACTCGCCGGTGGCGTAGTTCATCTCGAAGATGGTGTCCACCAGCATGGTGGTGCTTCCGGTCCCGTCAGGATTCGGCATGACCTCCGTGTGCTCGCTCAGTTTGACCTGGATCACGTCGCCCTGCTCCTGGCACGGGTTTTCTGGGTGGGGGGGAGGAATCAGAGGTTCACAATTAGGTCCCTTCGAGGAATTGAGCGACGCCAGGAATGCCGCTTGGGACAAAGGCTGGGAAGGAAACCTTCCCTGACAGGCGCACCAGCTTTCGCCAGAGTTTGTTTTCCTCCCCGTGAGGGGCTGCCTTTGAGGACAAATCTCTCTCTAAACCAAGTTTGCATATCGGTGATTACGGGACCACCGGAGACGCCACACGCTAAACAGAAAGAAAACCCTCTTCACTGCTAAGGGCTGATTCTTTGCCTAGAAAAATTCTGGTAACTAAACCGGCTTCTCCGTGACTTTTGTTCAGTAAAACTCCGGGAGGCTGAGACTGCTAGCATTTCAACAGAAGGAGGCCCCGTCTTAAAATGGACCAAAAGACTCTAAAATAAATTGGATTTATAAAACTACATTTTTTCCTACCTAGACCTACATCTAAACGTCATACAAAAGGACCATGAAATATTATTTTAGATAAAGTTATGGATTATCCTTATTCCCAATCCACCAAATTACTTAGCAATTGGGCAACGTTTGGGCTTCAGAGTTTAGTGACCTGTTTAGCGACGGATGGTCACTGGCGCCACAAAACGTGGTTTCCACAGCAGAAAGGAGCGTCAGAGGCACTGAAGACGAGGAGAGCCCAAAAGGGCCTCTGGGCTGTGCCACACAATGGTCACAAAACTCAACTCAAGGGCAGCCTTGTGCTCTCAACATCGAGCCATTAAGCCTTCCTGCCCCCGAGATCCACAAACATGCCAACCAACCCAGCAAGGAAAGCCTGAGGCTTAATGTAAGCCTGGTGGGTTGTGCAAGAGCCCCCGCAAAAGCAGGATCAACCATGGGTCACCCCTCCCTGCCCCCTCCCCCTCAGGGCAAATCATGCTCCGACTGACCCACGGAACCCGGAAGGAAGGCAAACACGTCGGAGACCAGCACTCGCTCCAAAAACGACCCCCACCCCAGCTGCCTCCCATCCATCCGAGGACGCCTCCTCCGGGGTCAGCTGAGCCGTCCTTCGGAGAGGAAAGTCGCCCAGGTACCCACCTCTGGATCCCGCCATGAACCCGAGGATGAGCGCCTTCTCGGGCCTTGTCACTTTGTTTGCCGTCTGGAAGATTTCACGGGCTGCAAACAGCTGCTCCTTCTGCAACGAGTTTCAAGGAGAAGACTCCGTTGCAAACAACGGTAGAAAAACCATTTCCCCGGGGCTGGAACCCCCACCATCTTCACCGTATTTCTCTCTCACACACACACACACACACACACACACACACACACTGCCCCCTGCAGCCCCCTGCCTGTTTCCCTGGAAGTGGAAACATGTCAATTCTTTTCATCTCATGCAGGCGCATCGGAGGGTCCCACAGCTACCAAAATCTAAATGAGCTTTGTTACTTCTATGCATCAGCTACACTGTGTATTTCGTACGTGGCCCAAGACACGTCCTCTTCTCTCAACACGGCCCAGGCCAGCCGAAAGGTTGGGCCCCCTTTGGGGTCCTTTCTGGGGGAAAGTAACTGCCCACAGCAGCTGCCCCTCCCCAACTGGAGGGGAAGGCCCCACGCCCCCCATCTCCTCCTGGCTCTTTCATGGGGGTGGCCCTCAAGAGCAGAGCAAAGCCTAGAAGAGGCCCACGGGACGCAAACGTATTCGCGGATTGGTTTCCTGGCTTCCTTAATTTTATTGGCCACCCGCCCCCCCCATCTAGAGCAACTCTGAGGCCGCCACACACGAGGAAAGCAGAACGATTCAGCCCTGCTGGGCCACAAATTAGGCCACTCTGGCTAAAGGGGTCCTCCGTCTGTGCACGAGGCTCAGACCGAAACCATGAAAAAAAAAAACCCACCCCAAGTAGCTGGGAGGCCCTGTGCACCCCCAGCCGGGCCCGATTCCTTCCCTCCCCTGGGGAAAACCCACAAGCAGGGCGCCCCCTCCCGCTTCTGTCTTCAGTGGCGGGCTGGGCCCGAGAGGCTTACGGTGAGGGAGAGGCCCTTCTTGGCAGCGGGGGCATCCTGAGGAGCGGCGGGTGGTCCCTGTGTTGCCGGGGAGGTCACCGGAGGAGACACCGGGGACTCGGCGGGTGGGGCTGCTGCTGCCGTTGCTGCTGGCGTTGCTGCCGCTGCCGCCACCGCGGGAGTAGCACTCGGGTTCAAGTGGCTATTGTACATGGGCGTCCGTTGCTTGAACTGAGCCGCCGGGAGAGCAGTGGGGGGGGCGGCCGAAGCAGCTTCGTCCTTAGCTTGCAGGGGGTCCCAGGTGGAGCCAGCTGGATGTCAGGACAAACAGGCTGTGAGAATAGAAGGGCTCATTAAGGCATACCTGTCTGATGCCCTCCCTGCTCCTGTTCTCCTCCTCCTCCTCCTCCTGAACTTCGGAGAGCAACGTTACGTTCGCTTCTCGGGCAGCGTAAAAAGTCCACGGCCGCCACACATTCCTTTAAAAAGAGTCAGGCGTTTTCCTTAATCTGAATTCTTGTGGTGACCCCGGCCAAGTCTAAGCTGCAAACCGCTGCGCGGAACTAAGAACAAATCTACAGGAAAGTCACTGAGACGCGTTCGGACTTCTCTGCCAAGGGGCCCAAAGGGGGAACAACCCCAACCCGCAAAGGGCAAACGACAATAAGACGCACGAGGAACGGAGCCAAGGAAGGTCCGGTCACCGTGGTGGCATATTCCCAGAGAAATAAGGCAATATAGAAGTAGCCCTAGCCCTTAATACCGCTTCCCGTGGCTTCCCAGCCCTCTCTGGGAGGTTTTTAGAGTCAGCCTCTGGCAAACCCCAACAATCGGCATCCTCACTTTACCCACCTCGGAAGGAGGGAAGGCTGAGTCAAAGTGGAGCCCGGTGGGATTCGATCTGCCAAATTGCAGGCAGCCGGCAGGCAGCAGAAGGAGCCTGCAGTAACACACTTTGACCACCGGGGCTCCTGGATCCAGACGTTAACTCAGAGACTCCGCCTCCTTTACCTTCTCAGGTTCTGCTCCTCCCTCAGGTGTTATTTTCACTGTTATCAGGACTTTTGGCTTGGGGACAGAATCTTCTTGAAAGACATGCCTCCTCAGCCAAACTGGGCAATCCCTTCACACAACCTTGTGTTTACACTGTCATTTAACCCACCCAGATGCTGAAGTTACGGCAGGTATGGGGGGTGTTTTGGTCACTGACTTGGCTGGGGGTCAGAGCCTGGGACGTAAGAAGAGGACGGCACCGCGCTGGGCGCTGCAGGCAGGTAGCTGGTAGAAGCGAGCGCTGGGTCGTTCAGGGAAGCAGGTTTCTGCAAAAGGACCACAGAGACACACACACACACACACACAACCCCGTTTCAGAGTGGGTAAAACAGCACTTTCGCCACGCCACGTTCAGCTGACTAGACAAAAAGCCATCAGGACGACACCGGCCCTTATCAAACGACTAAACTTAAATGTCATTTAAAATCGTGCAAGGAAGAGCCCCGTCCAGCAAAAGGTTTAACATCAGGGAAAACCTAAGGGGGGGGGGGAACACCTGCCCAGCCAGGGACTCCAGGAAGGGACACGGGGGTGGGGGCGCTGCCTTCAAAAGGGGCCCTTCCTTCCCAGTTCCGAGGCGGGGGAGCCCTACCTGGGTGGAGACGAGCCCAGCCGCATAGTCCGGTGTGGCGTTCTCTACGACCGTCTCCTCCTTGGCCTGCTTGGCCACCACGTCCGTATCTGTGGGACGGAAAGGGCAGGGTCATTCCCGCTGCTCCGGGTTCCTTCCGTGGGCTGCTCCACTCTTCTGGGGAAGCCCAAGTGGGGGGGCTCTTAGGGGGCCTTTCACAAAGGCCGGAACCCGGGGCGGGGGGGACTCAGCTTACAACAGGGCGTTTAGTGACTACAGATAAAAGGCCACTGAACGTGGCCCCTTGTGGTCCTTATTCCACACACCCCCGGGGCCACGCTGTTCACCTTCAGGCGCTAGGAAATCTGGCTCCTATTTACGACGGTCGCGTCCCCTTTTGGGGCCTTCGGGCAAGCCAAGCCCACGGGGGCAGCCGAGTTTACTTAGCAGCTGTGTGATCAGCTCAACTGCCCTGATTCGCTGAACAGCCGTGGCCAGAAAGGTGGCAACTTGGGGCAGAGCTCCCTTCATAGGAGTTCTGGGCTCCATTGTGGCCGGAGGTCGAGGACCGCCTGCATTGTCCATGGTGGCCCTGCGTGCCGGAGCATTTCAGGCTCTGCGTTCCCAGGGGGACCCTCCCTTCCTCCACCCCCCCCTGAAGCGGGGGGGCTGCTCCCCAGCCTCACAGACCCCCCCCGTCTCAGTCCCAGCCGACCCAGGAGAAGGGGGGCAGCTCAACGCACCCAACTTCTTCCTCCTCCTCTTCGCTTCCCGCCCGGAATCCACGGCCTTCAGCTCTTCCATGTCCAGGTACTACGGACACAAGAAGGCAGGCGTCATTTTTCTCCCACCAGGCACCAGCTGCTCCGCGGACTCCTTGACCGGCCTCACGGGTTACCTGAGGGAACCTCTCTTGCCGGTCACCTCTACCCAACCCATCAGAGCAAGGAGGCAGGGAAGGCTGTGGGTCCCACCCCTGGGGGAGCTACACCTGGTGGGACCAAGAAGGGCCTCTCCTCCCTGGTGGCTCCCTCTCTCTGGAATATCATTCCCCCCTCCGAGAGAATGGCCCCCCCTCTAGCACTCTTCCGGAAGGCACTGGAGGCGGCCTGGTTGTGCCAGCGGGCCTGGGGAACCCAGAGGGGGATGGAGCCCCTCCAGTGGCTTGTGTGAGGTGCTGTCACTGGGGTGTGTCTGTGTGTCTGTGTCTGTGTGTGTGTGGAGGTGGGGGGGGGTGATTTATGTTTTTCCAGATTTTGTTCTATTGCATTTTATTAATTTATTTGATTCTTCCTGTTAAGTTTTTATTGTTATTTTTTTTATTTTTAGTTTTAAATATGGTATTTCATTGTGTAAGCTGCCTCGGGTCACCCTGGGCGAATAGGCGGCAATATAGGTTAAATAAATAAAGGCTACAAAGCTGGGAAGACTTTCATCCTCTGCATTAACATCCAAGAATGTTTCTGGCCTCCTCGTCCTGACGCCAAAGGAACAACTGTTGGGGTTTCCCTTCTCTCTGAAGAGTTTATCTGTCCACGGAAGGACTCCTTCCTCCCCCAAAAGCCTCTCCTCTCCTGTGGCCAGACTGTTCCCACGGCCTGCAAAAGCGGCAGGACAAGGGCCACGCACTCTCCTTCCGGGGCTTGTGCTTCTCAACATCCGCTGCTCAAGCGTCACGTGCTTAAGCGCAGCATTTTGCTCCTGGATTTCAGCGCCGTCTTTTCAGGGCGTGTCGGGGAGGCGGCCCATCAAAACTGCACATTATTCTCTAACTTACAAAATGCACCAAGTCTGGGAGACCTGTTTTATAAATTTTATAAATCGGTTTCAAAATGACAGAGATGAGAAAGCTGACTTTAGCGAGGAGGAACGCAGGAGCCTGGAAACCAAAGGCAACCCAGCGGTGGGATTTGGGCCCTCTGTGCTAACCCAACAGGAGTCCAATTCGTGGCGAGAGGAATGACTTCTCTTGTAGGAAGCACTTTGGATGTGACCTTCAGGGCGGCTTCTTCAATTACCTCTCCTTTCTACAAGGAAACCGGCTGGCCGGGGAGTCCCCAGGGCCATTCGGGCAGAGTGCGACTCCGCTGCCGCATGATGAGGCCCAAGGGAGCGCCAGGGAAATGCCGGCTGAGATTAAGGCAGAAAGGCCTCGAAGTGCTCGGAACGGCCGAGTGGAGCAGCTTCGAGAACCGCAACCAACAGGGACATGCCTACCTGTGGGTGGGGAGAAGCGACACAGCGTCCAGGGAGGTGGCTGGCCTGTTTCTGAACACAATTTACACTCAGGGAAAGCGTCTGGGGAGGAATTCACTTCCAAACACGCGCGTGTGGGTACCTTGACGCCTCTCTCCTTGCACAGAGGCACTTTGGAGGACAGGATGAGGGCCCGGTTCCCCGTGGGGCTGAAGACGAAGGGCGTGGTGGGGTTCCTGAAGGGAGCTTGCTTGGGGATCCCTTTGAGTGGAGCTGCAGACAGACAGACAGAGAGAGAGAGAGGACAAGGCGCTAAGATAGGGCCCCTTCCCTGCCCTCAGAGAGGCGGAAGACTGTGACAACCCGCCAAGTATGACCCGCTTCGTCTTTTAACCCCCCCGCCTGCCCTGGGAGTTCCCGTTTTCAAGACTCAACTCAACCACGGCAGCCAAAGGAACGCAGGTGGCCTTCAGAGTGGGCAGGATGGGCCCCTGGCGCCAGACCCCACCACCCAACCCCGGGAGTCACCGGACGCCCATCGGTGCTTGTCGGCTGCCCAGGAGACCCTGGGACTAAAACACCCCATCTGGATACCAAAGGCCTGGCCTTCCAGAGAACCTCCTCCTGCCCAAGGACCCCCGGAACGCCCGGGTACAGGCAGCTCCCCCCTCTTCCAAGGGGCTCCCGGGAATGCCGGCGGAGAGGCCCTCCGGCAAGCCCCTCCCGCTGGGTGCCTCGTCCTCTGGCAGCCGCCCCACACTGCCTCCTGGAGCCTGCTATCCTAGGCGATCGGGGGCGGGACGGGGGGGGGGGGACGACAACTTCCAGAAGGACAGAAAGAAGGTGGCCAAGTCCATCAGCAGCTCTTCAGCCGGCGCTTCCTCCCTTTAGGCCTTCCTTCTCTGGGCCTGAAGCTCCAGCAGGGATTTTTGTTCCAGGAGGAGGACAGACCGAGATACAATTCCCCCCCCTGCACCCCCTGCCCTGGCCTCTGGCTGACTGACCCACTGGGTCTAAGCTGTGGCACCGCAAGCACCTGGCCGAGTCTTCTGCCCCCGTTTACAGTTTTTACTCTGACTGGGTTAGAAACCTCCTCCTGGGGAGTTTCTGGCATCCCACGTAAAAACGTTCACGTGAGACTCCGCAAGTCGCCACGCCAAGGGCTCCTTCTCCGTCGTCTTCCGACAGGCTCTGGCATCGTGTGGACGAATTGAGGCTCCCCAAAAGCTCCTTTCGGAGCCCTGTTGTGGCTCGTGGACGAGGCCGCTGTCCCTTTGGCAGAACCCGCCCTCCGGAGAAGGGCTGGAAGAGACCGAGAGGCGAGGCCACCCGCCCGCCTGCTGGGCTCGTGGCTTCTTCCCTGGGGAACCCGGCCTGGAGACCTCCCACCCCCGGGACTGCTTGGGAAGGAAGGGGGCGCTGGCCACCACGGGCGCCTCCACGAGTTCCCCTTTGGGGGCAGGAACTCCCTCCACAGCCAGCAGGAGGAGAACGGGCCCAGCCACAAAGCTGGACTTTCGCACAGCCCCAGGAGCGCCATGTGGCTCACGGCTCACCCGAAAGTGGAAGTCTGAGCTGGCCAACGGGAGGAGCCCCCACCCACCCCCTTCCTCCGGGGAGCGCCTTTCTTCTCCAACCTGGCACGTGAATCTACCACCCAGGATCCAACCCCCGGGGGGCATTTCCTGTATTGCCAATGGACCTGAGGGCTGGAAGTGGCTGCCCGTAGAAAAGGGGAAGAGAATGAAAGCCTACTTGTGGTGTCCACCTTCTTCACCAACCCTCTTCCTTTGGCATGAAAAGCTACTCCGGCCGTCTTCTTCAGCTGTTGCGCAGTTTCAGCAGCTAACGACATGGCAAAAATCTATTTAGTATCCAGCTTTAAAAGGGCAGGAAAAATCACACGTTAATGTTAAAGGAAGCTTTCAATGCAGCATTACACTCGACTATCCAAAAGGAAGATAATCTACGGCCCTAACTTTTTTTCACGTTAGGGTTTTCTTTTGCAGTTAACGGAACACAACAGAACAACTTTCTAGGACAGCCAGAGGCAAATGAGGGAGAATTTCTTTACTTAAGAAGTTTTGTAAAAGAAATAGGAAATCTGCACAGGTTTCATCGGTCAGTCAGACATGAAAAAGCCTATTTCTTGCTCAAATCTCCTCTCTGCTGCATTGGGGTCCGGCCCTCCATTGTAAGTCGCTTCTTTTAGTTCCGTTGTAACTTGGGACAGTCCCTAAACAAGCTGCTAAGTTAGGGCTCTTCAAACTTGGCAGCTTTCAGGCTTGTGGACTCCAATTCCCAGAATTCCTCCTCCTCCTCCAGGTATATCAGCTCAGGAATTCCAGGAGTTGGAAGTCCACAAGAATTACCCCGGCCAAGATTGAAGGCCCCTGTGTTGAGTCGAGGGCTGGCGCGCTCCCTGCCTGCTTCTCCTCTGCTCCTGGGAGTAGGGCCACCGGGGCTCAGCTACTTACACTTCTGCAGGAGCTCCGCTCGCAGAGTGGCACTTTTGGGCTTCCGCTTCAGCTGGAAGTGTTTGACGGGAGGCGTGAAGGGTCCGGCCAAGGTGGTCAAGGCGTTTTTGTTCAAGTACTGGCATTCCAAAGGCAACATGGCGGAGGATTCACAGTCGCTCACTGGGTCAAAATACAGAAGTCGCAAGGAGTTCGGTGTCAAACGAGAGCAGCCGGCGGGGGGGACGGACAATGGGAGGGTCCCTCCGGAATGCGAACGAGACCAGGGGGCCTCCTCCCTCTTGGCTCCCTAGCGCAGGAGCTGCGGAGCAGTGAGGAAGACCCTCGCTCCTCAAAAATGGGTTGGGGGACGGGGTTGATGCCCGAAGGACCAGAGGGAAGGTTGAGGTTGTCCTGAAAGGTGGGCCGGAGGCCTTGGACAGGGATGGTTAAGAGGGCACAAGTGATGGCTGGGTGCCTAGCGCTGGCGTGGGCACCGTGGACGTGGAGGCTGGGTTCTAGGGCTGCCACAGAAATGCCCGGCCTGGCCTGGCGGGTGCCAATGGAAGGCAGAAATGGCCAAGGGCAGGATTGGGGCGGGGGGGGTGGCTAGAATTAGGCTCCCGAAAGAGGAAGGCTGGGCCCTCCCTGAGGAGGAGGAGGAGGAGGAGGAGGAGGGGGGCAGGGGGAGGCCTGGCGGGGGGCCCTGGACCGTCATTACGTTCCCGCTTTCCTCCCAGGGAACCCCAGGGCCCCCAACCCTGCCTCGCTTTCACCAACCAATCCGAGGCTTTCTTCCTTTTAACTTATTTGGGGCCTTCCAGTGTTCTTGGGCGCCTTTTCCGGCGTTTTAATCTCCTATGTTTCTACCCTCTTTGTTGTGCCGAGTGTTTTTGCCTGACTGAGTTACGTGGGACGAAGCAACTGGTGAGATGGTGACCAAAAGCAAACCCCAAAAATCAAAAGTGGACGTGACCAAGCAGGAGCCACGTCAGCGGCAAAGAGTCCGCTCCTCTCGGGGCTTGTTCTGGACTCCTGGCCAGTGTCTCGGTCCAGATGGGCCAGGCCAGACACCCACCAGCCCAGCAGAGGAGAGGATTCTTTGTGGGGGGTCATCAGGGGTAGGAGGTCCACCACTTTGGGCCTTTGGGGGTGCCAAGAGGGGGAGGAGAAGCGACACTGAGCCGAGAGTAACTCAGGAGGAGCACCTGATACGAAGATCAGCGCAACATCTTTCTGCAAAGGTGAATACAGAGTTATTATTTATATGCATTTATAAACTCTAGGTAAGAAAAGGGTTACTACCCCAGGTGCATGCATTTGGACACCCTTCCAGGTAGCATTCCACATCACCTTCAGCTTAGTCTTGACACCTGGTAGCTGCCCGGATGAATCCCCCAAAATGTTCTTGTCAAAGTGTTGGCCATTGCCTCCTTCCTAGGGCCGAGATAAAGGGACTGGCCCAACGTGGAAGGCAGGACTCAAGGCACCCAAGCCCGTGGTCTTAACCACTACACCGAGTCGGCTGCGTATTCAAATCAGCCCAGCTGCACATGATACACAAATACTGAGCATGGTGTGTGTGCAGCGTCATTACGGGGCCGCGCAGTGCGACCCTCCCAATGCAACCGGTCACACCATTCCTGCCCCCTGCTTGCCAACTGTGGGAGAGGAGCCTGCCCCTCCCCCTGGAGAGGCCTGCCAAGGGCTCCTGGGTCCCTTGGCAGAGATACTGGCAAACCTTTACCGCCAGGCGGCAGGGGGCACCTGGCCACAAGAGACGGGGGCTCCCCTTCGCACAGCCTTTTGGTCACTGGATCCTAAGGAGGATCGCCGAGAGGGGAGGGTCGCTTTCCCTTCCACGCCGGGCCGTTCTTGTGCCCGTTCTGCATAGCCCATTCCTGGCACGTGCCCTGGGTGCCCTGCCAGCCTCCTGCGGACTCACCTCCTCGTCACAAACAGGCTCCCTGGCACCCCATCACCCACCCATTGCTCCAGAGGCCTCTGGAGAAGACGGAGACACTGGGGGGACCAGTTTGCCTCTCTAGCAATGCACCGAAGGTCTGGCAGGGAGAGCAGCCTTGGCCTGAAGCCCCCGCCCCCAGCTGCTTCCTTGATCGCAGCGCTGGAGGGAGGCAGCTTCCTCCGGAGGGGGCTATTCAGGCAGCGGGGGGAATCAGCCAGGGACCAGAGTCTGCCCACTTCTGCCCTTTTGCACACCCCACAAGGGGCTCCGCAGGACAAGCCCGACCTGCCCCGAAGCCGCTTGCCAAGGATCAACAGTGTGTTGTAACTTCGGCTCCTAAGAGACAGGCAGCCCCTCCCAAAGGAGCTCCATGCGTGGAGCATCAGAGCGATGGGTTTGCGTCACGCGCGCTCGGGCGCCAGGCCACGGGGAGCGGGAGGCCGTTACCTTTCTCTCGCAGTTCTCCCAGGATGTCCTGGACATTGGGGTTCTGCTCTTCCAGATCGAGGTTAAGGGAGCCAATATCTGGGAAGGATTTTAAAATATCGGCCACCATCAAGACCCAGGGGTCTGGATCCAAAGTAGCCAGCTGGATAATTTTCGTCAGGGCGCCTTTCATCTAGGAAGAAAGAAAGAAAGGAAAGAAAGAAAGAAGGAATGAATGAATGAATAACTAAAGGGGGGGAACGTTCAAAATCAGCTGGGACCTTGTTTCTGGAGCTCTACAGAGCAGACTCGGCCCCTCAGTCCCTCCGGGAACTACGAACAGGCCGCGCAGAGACCCAGGAGCAGAGCTGGGACCCGTGTCATGCCAGCGCCAGCGCCTCTCTCCGTCCTCAGCCTCCACGCAATGAACACGGGTGGGGGGGATGCTCTGCAGAAGCACCAGCACCCCCAATCAAGCTGCCACCTGACAGAATCGACAACATTTTCAACGTGCGACTGAAATACTGAAACAGCAGCTGTATAACGGAGCTGCCATCTATTTTCGAAGTAAGGAACATACGAGGCTGCATCAAATCCACGCCACTATTTTGAGTCCTCGTCGTCCAGCTGCAGGGCTCCAGAATCCTGACTGGACAGGCCTTTCCTCCCTGGAGGCTCCTTGTTGAGGACCCAAGCACTGAATATTTATCAGTAAAGTGTGCCCTGGATCTCTCTACCGCCAAAGGTGATGCAAAGGCTGTGAGAAGCCGGGAAGAGCCTCTATTGAATGCCTAGAGAACCGGCATGAGGATTGGCAGCTGGTAGAAACGGACACCTGCCAGTTTCCCCGTCAACAGAAAAGTATCAGATTCGACAGGAAACGGGCAAAAACCACGAGGTTGCAGCCCATCGTCCGCTTCACCGTAACAAGTCACAAAAACGAAATTTAGCTTTCTACACTGGCATATTTGGGCGCGTAACCAAGAAAATGCTTCTCAACTGGACTTGATCCAACTCTTAACTCAGACAAATCAAGGAGAGGGAAATTAACCCAAAGTCTTAGGAGAGGCCGGTTCCTGCGTAAATGCTTCTTAGGGGATAATAATGATTAGCTTCAGCTACCTGCCAAATGTCATTTTTATGCTCTTATTTTGTTCCGGTGTTGATTTTCCCCCAATTCATAGGGATAAATGCACATTAATCCATCCTTTCAGACAAGTGTTAAGTCTTTAACCGTCTTCCCCCTCTTCTTTTATCTCTTGGAAGTTATTGTTTATCTCCCAGGAGAGATTTTGGAGAAAGCTGCAGGGTGGAGCACCATGGTAATCAAAAACTCCCTTTTTCTGAACTGGGGAAGCAGCAACTGTCCAGGCCCAAATTAAACAGCTGCTTTTCCCAAAACCACCAGAGGTGAGACAGTTTACACGCTTTCCCTACTTTGGCTACAAATGCACAAGACAACAACGTCACCACACAAAGAAGGGAAACCTAAACAAGGTCCAGTTGAGAACAGGGAGTTCGTGAACTCTAAAATATCTTACATATTCGGCGATCCCCCAATACAGTATTTCAATTTCTGCTCTTACAGCAGTCCGCTGTCTTTTACAATGAACAATTTGAAAATCAAGGTGTTCTTATTTCCTGTACAGCATCAGGAAGCTTATATAATTGTACCGTAATGGATAATTATTTTCCAATTTACAGTTAAGCTTACTCAATTATTTCCCTCCTATTTCCCAAAATTTGAAGAAAAAAAAAATGTTGCTCCTGAATTTTAAATGTCTAATGGAGACCCTCCATCATCCGGGTCCCAGTTGCCCCAAAGGTGCTTTTCCCAAAAGGCAGCTGGGCTTGCTTGTTATTTTCCCCCCTTGGAAAGCATATCGCTTCTCATCCAAGGAGCTTCTTCAGTTCTATTTGGTTCTTCAATTCTCTCCACTGAGAACTGACGAAGCTCCTTGGATGAGAAGCGAAATGCTTTCCAAGGGGGGAAAATACCAAGAAAGCCCAGCTGCCTTTTGGGAAAAGCACCTTTGAGAGTCCTGAATTTTAGTTACTATATTAAGAAACCACTCATACAGTTTGAATATGTGGTGAATATGCAGCTTCTCCCAATCTGGTTTCAAGGTTCTAAAATTCAAAATATTGGCTGCCCAGCAAGTAAGATTAGCCTGCAATTTCATGTCTCTGAGGCCCAGGGAGTCCCATACGGGCCTGGGACTCTGGGAAGCTTTCAACGGGAGGCATAAAAAACCAAGTCTCTCTCTCACACACACACACACACACACACACACACCTAACCCAAAGCGCCTAGCAGCGGAGCCTCCTCAAATGACCGTCCACAGAGCCGAGAGGCAGGGAGGGAGCTGCATCACGCTCCCCTGGCCTGGCAGAATCCCAAGCTTTTAGGGGTTGGCAACAGGCCGGCCGGCCGGCAGACCCGGAGCTGACCTAACCACACAGGGAATGAGGCTATTGGGAGGCCCGGCAGGCAAGATTTCCGATATATAAATGCTAGAATACACTTCACTACCCAACTGGGTAACATCATCGGGGACAGGGAGTGTGGGCTTTGCTCCCTGCTCTGCCAGTATTGGAGGGAGGGTGGTTTTTCTCCTTGTTACTTCCTTGATTAGGACATTGTTTTCTGCTTGGCTGCTTGTCTGGTGTCAATCCCTGCTGCCTGCTGGAGATGATGTGTTCTGCTCTTTATGTTCCTTGCTTTGTTCTTAATTGGCTGTTTTGAATAGTATGTACACCTGGTTTATCTCTACGTGCCTGTTGATGGAGATTGGTTTCGAGTGCCAGGCTTCCAGAAATTCTCTGGCGTCTTTGGACCATCTCCCACCACCTGAAACTATATGGTGACATTTGTCCACATCTTGCGCAATTAAGGCGTTTTTATCCTACCTTCTGACTGCTGCTTGGTGTGCATGGATGCTAATCTCGGCTAACCTTCGGCCTGCCTGTCCTGCATAAGGCCATTGGGGTCTTTGCACTTGTGTTGTAGGCGACGCTTGGGTTTCTCCTTGGGCCAGAGTCTTTTATTTAAGAGGTTTCGGAGAGCTTGAGCAGTGGGTTCGTGCGTGTGGTTCTACTAGGGGCCTGTCGGATGTTTTTTTTTGGGGGGATTGTGTATGAAGCATTATCCTTTTCACAACCTGTTGCAACAGGTTACGTTGCAGTGGGCTAAATGGCACTTTTTAATGAAGCTGCATATCCATTTTGGGGGAAGCGGTTGTGTAGGCGCCTTTTCCCTTTTTTCTGGTGTTCTGGGTTGCTGCAATGCCTCTGAGCTTGTCTGAATGATGTTCTTACCCAGCACCTGTTGAGGGAAGCCGGGGTGTTACTTTGGCAATGGAGCACCTGGTGACGGGGAGTTTTTAAACCTTTCTAGTTTGCTGTTGCTTCTTCGGGTGACGAAGGTATCCAGGGAAGGTGCTGTGTCGTTCTTTCCTTTCCTTGTGAACGTTCTTCTTTGTTGTGGTTTCATGTGTCACCTCTACTTGTTCCTTTAATTATGAAGGGGCCACCTACATAACGGATCCATACTGTTGGCTGCACCGGTGGGAGTGGCATAGTTTCTGGACCAGCATGTCTCAACCGTGGCAACTTTAAGAGGCCCAAACTTCCAACTCCTAGAATTCTTGCCAAGCTCCTCTAAGTATTTGCTGCTCTTATGGGGACACCTTCATCCTTCTTGGGGTCCTCCTACACACCTGGACAACAGCCCATGACCCGCCTTCCTTGGAGGCCTCTCTTCACCTTCTTTAAGGAGCTGGACTCTTCCGTACTCTTGAAAACTGGCTCGCAGTCTTTCCCCTGATCCGTCGTCCTACGGATACAAGATGTCAAGCATCAAGTATAACTGCTGCAGGATGCAAGAATTAGAGGAAGGTTTGGATTACCTAATTGGGAATTGATGTGGATGAAAGAATGGATTGTGTTGAGGAATACAAGGTTAACACTGGAGGGATAATTGGAACGGCATGTTTTTTGATGGTATGGGAAAAATAAAGTCCATGGCTACTTTGAAAGACACTATATAAGAAACACCTTATTGTTAATATGGGGAAAAAAATAAGAAAACAGCATTATTTGAAGATTCCAGTCAGGCTTTTGACAATGGAAGTGTTTATATATCCAAATGTTCTCAAAAAGAGGAATATTGTTGGATATAAAGATGTTTTAAATGAAAAGGGTGAACTCAAAACAAGAACTCAATGAACAAGGGATTGATATGAATTGGTATTTATGCAAATACATTCCGGGTATGAAAAAGGTGCAAAAGACGAGGGGGTTTTAGGATAAGTTGACAGAATTGGATAAAATTCTCACAGGAAGAGGAACTATAAATTAACAGTGTCAACAGCATACAAAGAGAACCTATATAAGATGTTTTATAGATGGCATTTAGCGCCAGCAAGGTTGGCAAAGATGCTTAAAGATAACTCAGCTGAATATTGGAAATGCCACCAGGCACCAGGATCATATTATCATAGGTGGTGGACACGTACAGAAGCGAAAGGATACTGGACAAAAATACACTTACGGTTGGAAAAAATGATAAAACAACATATAGACTTAAAATTCAAGATATTTCTATTGGGAATTCTACCTGATAATTATAGTTAAGAAAAAAATGTATTTGATTATTCATATCTTAACAGCAGCTAGAACTGTTTTTGCTCAAAACTGAAAGAATAATAAGATTCCTACAGAAGGTGATTATGAAAATATTTGAATGTGCAGAAATGAATAGATTAACACTGGAAGTTAAAGAACAAGAACATACAGAATATTATATGATATGGGATGTATTTTATAAATGGTTGGAAAACAAAGAAATTGAATGAATATAAGAGGTAATGAGAATACTATAATGAAAGAGAAAAAAGGATGAAACTTTTAATATGAATGTAACTTTAATGGTATATTTAACATGAAAAGTATATTAAGTATGAATACGTGCACAAGATATGTGTATCCAGTTAACATACCACTGAATTGAAAGATGGTCATTTTGTAAAAGAAATTTAAAAATAATAATAATAATAAAAAGATTTCAAGCGTAAAGTATGCAAAAAGCATAACTTCAAGGGGGAATATATACGGCACCCAGTGCTGTACAGGTCTACCTTGGGGTTCCTACTCCTAGCAGGGTGCGAGGATACTCTGGTCCTCCTGCTGCTAAACCCTCACCCCGCGCCTCTTGGCTCCCCTCTTCCCACCCAGCGGGCTGGCTTCTCTCCAAAGGCGGCCCTTTGAGCCGGCTTGTGCACGGGATAACCACTTAATCCGCTGCTGCTGCCGCTGTGTGCCTTCCTGCTACTCCCACCTTGGCCAAGATCTTCCCTCAGGAAAAGTCACACCACCCCGCTTTCCCCAAAGTCAGGAGGTCAGCTCCGCCGCTCCTTCATAGCGCCTGTGGGGTTCCATTGCTGCCCTCGTTTCCCTTCGCGCTAGTTACCTGCCTGGGACTGGGGGCTGAGATTCATCCATGTTCTTTTAAGGGATAACAACTAAGAGTAATGCAACAGTAGGAACAAATCTGGGGTCCCAGAGCTCCGGTCTTCCTTGGGCATGGGAGCCAACTCAAGTCATCCTGCACCTAGGTCTCAAGGAGAAAAGGAGCATCTGCTGTATTGATGCCTGGAAGGGGGAATTTTTTCCCCCTTCAACCCTGGGCCTCCATTGTACTGGGCAGAGGGAGGAAAGTGTGAATGGGCAGGGCCCCAGGACTTTGCCTCCAGCTGCCAGCTAATCCTTAACTCACATTTTCCTGAGACGGCACAGCTATCATGTGGCCCAGAAAAACACTTTAAAAGAAAAAAGAAAGACCTATGCACCGAGGGCTTTCCCAACCTCCTCAAAGCCCGTATTTTCTGCTTTGGGTCCAAATAGCCGCGCACCCCTCACACAAGCAGTTTTGAAGCAAGATATGTGGTGCGTTCCTGAATCAAACAGGAAAGAGACGGATTCTCCACGCTTGTAAGAGGACACCGGCTGTTTCCAAGCAACCTACAGGTGGGAGCTGAGCCGCCTCCCCACCATCGCACTGGAAGATCCTGAGAACGGAGCGGTCTTAATCGGCCCAGCGGTGGTACATTCCCCACTGGGGAAGGAAAAGGGCTCACTGGAACTCCGTCTTTCCTCTTTCCACTAATAAAAGTTACTAGTCTGGGCTCAGAGAATCCGGTTCCTTGTTTCCAGGCCAGGTTTCTGCCAGAAAAGTTGGACAGAGTGGCATCTGCTGATCTAACAATTCATTATGTAGGAAAGAAACCAGGTATTCTCAGTATTTTTTCTTTCAAGAATCACTTCAGAATTCTGAGCACTAGGGAAGAGCTATTTATTCATCCAGGCCTTTTAGCAGAGTTTGGTATTTATTCTACCTGCTTCTTAGTAGGGTAGAATGACTCCCTGAATATTTATGGCCTACATTTCCTCTACGGAATTCAGGGTGATAAACATTGGAGGCTGCAGACAGAATTCCCAGGGCAAAGCTCCCTTCACCAAGTGTCCCAAGGACATCTAGACTAGCCTCCTCTCATAGACGCCTCTCTATCAAGAGCAATGCTGTAGATAACTACCCTCACTTCCCCGTATCAATGATCGCGAAGACTGGAAACAGGAACTATGATGCCAAGAAATCCAAAGAGGAACACTTTTAAGGAGCTGGTTTTGATCAGCCTGCCTGAGGTCCAAGGCAGGGATGGAGGCTGAAACAGGAGGAAGAAGCAGACCAGCTGGGTTGCTAACAAATGGTTTCTCTGGAATGCAAAGCGAAGGGCCGTACGGCTGCCCAGACATGCCCACGTCACTTTGGTGCCAACAATGCCAAAATTGTTTGCCAGCAGCGGTGTTCGGTATTTATCCACCCCTGTAGCAGGAAATATACTTTGTCTTATTCCAAGCTGAGTAAACACAGAGGACCGAGTTGCAGGTGTTGTACTTGTGTCAGGCAAACCCAGAGGCAGGTAGGGAGGTGTTTGACCGCTCACACACACTCGGAAATACAGAAAGAAGCGACAGCACGCCTGCTACCCAGAAATCCAGTCCAGAGTGGCAGCTAAGGGAGGCAGGCGGGGGTGCTAGAAGCCCAATGTGGCATCCATTCAAAACAGGGCGAGGCAGAGAGGCAGGCGGGACTGGTGAGACTCCAGTAGTCAACTGGCAGAGAGTTCCCTGGGCTGCAACACTGAGAGCCAAGGAGGAGAGCAGGAGGCAAGTAGGCAGGAACAGAAGGCCAACATCAGGGAGTTGTTTCCAACAGAGAGTGATCCCTGGAGGCTCCTCTGAGTAGCCCAGCCGGCGGTTAGGAGCACCGATGGCTTCGCTTCCCGAGGAAGGAAGGACGTCTCCCTTGTTTTGGTGTCTGAAGCTGCTGCCCCATCTTGGAAGTGGGCATCCTGCCAGGATCCGGCCTCTCGCCATCTCTTGTGAGGGGAGCTGGTCTCCTACCTACGCCTCCCGAGCCGGGCAACTTGACGGATCTCGCACACGCACCCCTCGGTCTCCGAGACGTCCCGGGGCCGGCATGGACGCCCTGCCTGCAGCTGCCTGGCAGAAGGATTTCTTCTTACGGCGGTCCCAGTGACAGGAAAACACTCGTTGCAGTTCGGAAGAGGTTACCGGAGCTGCACAAGACTTTTGCTGGCACCATTTCTGAGCCTGCAGGCCTCTCTTTAGGGGCGTCCTCTTCTCCTGAGGAGACCTCTCAGCATCGCGGTCTCACCTTCCACCCTGAGGCCATTTCCTGGGAGTCTCCCCTCCACCGGGAAGGAGGGGGGGGGGGCATGGGGGTCCAACCTTCATGAGCTCCTCCAAAATCAAGGGAAAGAGCTGCCGTTCCTCGGATGGTCCCTGCTCAAAGCTTCCCTCCGCAAAGCAGATCGTCCCACAAAACAAGGAACAGCACAAAAGAGGTCGCTCCTCCCCACCCTCCCGAGACCCTGGAGCCCAGGGACTCCCCCCCATCAGGCCTCCCACCCCCCTTCACGAAGCCCCTGGCCCTTAAGAAACACCCTCTGGAGCGGGGCCTCCGACCTGGGCCCCTTTAAGCCTAGTGGACTTCAACTCCCAGAATCCCCCAGGCAGCTTTGCTCTGGGAGTTGGAGCTCCCCAGGCTTGGGGGGGGGGGGTGCAAGGTCGGAGGCCCCTGCTTGGGAGGGGCTGAGGGCCAGGCAGGACGGCCAAGAGGAACCACCACAATGGCCTCTGGATGGCCCCAACAACACTTGGGGGATTTATGCAGTCCTTGACTTACGACCACAACTGAGCCCACCCAAAATGTTTCCATCCCTAGACTAGGCCCTTGTTACGTTTTACGACGTTTCTGGGCATGGTCTTTAAGCGAATCACTGCAGCTGTTAAAAGTTAGCCACATGGTTGTTATCAAATCCGGCTTCCCACATGGACTTTGCTTGTTGAAAGTTTGCAAAAGGGGATCGCAGGACATCCCCACCCAGAATGCTGCGACCGTCATAAGTACGAGTCAGCCCGCCAAGCGTCCTAATTTGGATCGCGCGACCCCGGGGAGCCCGCAACGGTCGTTAAGTGAGAAAACGGGCCCCGAGCCCCTTCTTCCAGCGCCGTTGCCACTTTGGACGGTCCCTGGACGGGCGGTTGTAAGTGGAGGACCCTGGCCTAACCCCCCGCCCCCGAGTCGAAGGGTCCGGGGCTCAGGCTGCTGCCCGACCGGGAAGGGCCCCCAACAACAACCCCCCGAGATCAGCTCCTCTCGGCCGGGAGACCCTCCAACTGCCCAGCCCCCCCGCCCCCGCCTGAGCCAGGAAGGGGAGCCCCCTCCCCAAACGGGGGAATAAGCCTCAGGAGGGGCGTCCGCGGGGGACTCCGGCTCCCATCGGCCACGGCGGCCCCGGAGCCGGGGGTGGGTCTCTCTTCCTCCCCGCTCACCTCGTCGACGGCGCGGCGGGGCAGGTGGAGGACGCCCAGCAGCAGCTTGAGCTTGACGGGCGAGGAGAGGCCGTGGAAGCAGAGGCGGATGTTTTCGATGACCGAGGTGGTGAGCAGCGAGGCGATGCTCGGAGGCGCCCACAGCTCGTCGGCCGAGCCCAGCTTGTTGTGCAGCCACAGGCCGATGTCGCTCTCCCGCATCGACGCCATCTTGGGGCCCAGCCGAGGCGCGCGGCGGGCATTTTATGAAGACACCTAAAAGGGGGAGGGGGGAGGGGGGATCCCTCGAGCGAGGCCCCGGCCCGCCAGGGATCAGGGACGCCGTCCGTAACGCAAGATGGCGGCGCGCGGGACGCAGGGAGGGAGCGAGCGAGCGCCGGGAAATGGCCGAGCTGGGAGGGGGCGTGGCGCGTGCGCGTGACGTACGTCAAGATGGCGGGGCGCCTCCGTCTTTCGTCCGTTTTTCTCCTCAGCGGTTGCTGGGTGGGGGATACGGACGAGCCGAGTTCGCGAAAGATCTGGGCTGGGCAACGTGGGGCCTCGGCGGAGAACGCGGCAGGGCCGTTTCTCCACCAAAAGGGACCCCCCCGCCTCCCGTCCCGTGTGTCTCCAGCCTCCCCGCGAGGGAAATGGCGCCTCCATCTGGGCCGGAGCGCCGCCGCTTCTCTCCCTGGCCTGCCGTGCCTCGCTTTTCTGAGAGCAGACTGGCGGGAAAGAGGCCCCGAGATAAGAGGGGGGAGGCCAGCGGAGCCTGCCCAAGGCCTCCTTTACGATGAAGCGCCGCCACCCTCCTCCTCCTCCCCATCATCCAAACATTTAAGGCTCTCAGGATTCCCCAGCCAACCCTAAGTTTATACAGGTAGTCCTCGACTTACAAATGGTCCATTTATAGTGACCCTTCAAAGTTGCAGCTGCAGTGAAAAAAGCCGACTTTTCCACACAGCCGTGGCAGCCGCCCCGTGGTCTCATGGTCTAAATTTAGGCGCTTGGCAACTGTTCATCTGTACGATGGTCGCAGCGTCCCACGACATCCTTTTCTGTGACCTTCTGACAGGCGAAGCCAATGGGGGGAGCCGGATTCACTTAACAACCATGTTACTAACTTATCGACCGCAGTGCTTCGCTTAACAACTGTGGCAAGAAAGGTAAAACCGGGCAAAACAAATGCCTCGCTTAACAAGTGGAGGATGACCTGTGTGGAGACAGGTGTGGATTCTTTACAAAAACTATCGTGCAGTTGTCCAGTTTGAATCTGCCTCGTGTCCTGGCGTTCAGCCACCGGTGTGATTTGTGGAGAAAAATCCACAGAAATAATATAGTGATTAAAGCAAAGAACAAAAGATGACACAAAGCGACAACCAGCAAAGCTAACCCACAGAGAGCCCTGTTGGCGCAGGGGTCACAATGCAGCATTGCGGGGCTAACTCCCACTGCCCATTGCCAGCAGTTCGATCCTGACGGGCTCACGGTTGGCTCCGTCGAAGAAACCCAGAGAATGCCAACCCGGCCGGATCAAAATAATTGGGCAGCTAGAATTAGTCCTTAATTGTCCTGGCCCCGGTGGAGTCGGACTCTGAGGAAGAGGAGGAACAGCCAACAGGGAGTGGGAGTGTGGCTCCAGAGGTGGTGGAGGAGGCTGGGGAAGGGCCCATCCCCTATCCATCCTAGGCACGCAGGGAGGAGAGGATCAGGGAAAAGCAGGGTCTATTTGGGAGGAGAGGGCTGTTAGGAATATAAGTCACCTAACAGGTATTTGGGTTAGAAATATATAAGCCAGGATAGACATTTTAGTACTATGTCTTTTAAGAGATTGCAAAAACTGCAACTGGGTGTGGTTTCTCAAACGGCCATAAGATGGAGCCAGAAACCTGGGTTGTCTTAGTCTGAGTCTCAGAAGAGAGTGTGAGTGTATCTCTGTTTTCCTTCTGTTGGAAGGTATTGTCGTTTCTCCATTTTTCCTAATTGACTGATATTACTGGATTTGATGTAAGTCTGTTACTGAACTGTTTTTGACGCTGGAATTTGATATTTGGATTATCCCTGGATGAAAACTGACTGATTTTACCTGTGAATGACTTTGGACTGCCTATTTTGGACTTTGCTTAACGTTTCTGGAAGTAAAACCCTACATTTACTGTACAGTGAATCTATGAGCTGTGTGTGTATTATTCAAACACTCCTCTCACATACGTCTCCCTGTATGCGCTCATTCTCCTAACGGGGAATTACCTCAACAAGGGCCATGATCCTCCTCATGGGTTGCAGCTGTGAGCACTGTATAAGAGTTTGAAACTGCATGTTCACAGACGCTGAAGTCAAATTAGTGTTTTCCTTGGATGAGTGTTATCTTTGTTGGCGTTCTTCCCATGGACTCTCCCTGGTTATCTTCCTGGAATGTGTGATTAATTATCTTGGTTTGCCTTGGAACTCTCGTCAATACGGTTTGTTTCATTATCTACTTTTTGACTTTAAACTCTGTCTAATAAAACAGCGAAGCTAAGTTGAAGGCATTGCAAGACCTTGATTCATGTTTTAGTTGTTGTGTTACTTTTGAGACACGATGGGCCATCACATTGGCCCTATGCCAGGCAGGGCTTTATTGGTAATGACCAGCACTTTGATTTGGACCAGGAAGGAAACTGGCAGCCCGCGCAGCTCACAGAGGCATTACGTGGGCGTACCAAGGCTCACCCATCGCTCCCCTCATGCTGGATACAGTTCGAGCTTCCAGACGCCGCAAGTCCCAATGCTAATTCTGGCCCTGTATCTATTATGGCAACACGATTACATGGCCACATCCACAAGAGCAAAGTAGGCTTGCATGCATGCTTGTCCTCACCTGCCTCGTCATGTTGGGGAAATCACATTCAAAAGAATAAAAGAATCAGAATTTGTGGGTCCAAAACCTAGAGTGGGAACGTTTGGACTCATCCAGTCATTCTGTAATCGAGTGGCTATTGTTTTGAAAGGGTATGAAAATTTCACTGAAAGAAAAGGTGAACTGGAATTTAGTTGGAGTTTTAATGGAGTAAAAAAAATTAAGGCTACAGTACTTATCGCATCATATTACAGTTTAATCACAGGCCAAGACTGTCTCTCACTGAACTAATCTAACCTCAGATATTAGCTCCTCGTGTCTCCCTTTCCCCATCGGTAACCATACTCGATTTCCTTTGCATCTGAAGAAGTGAGTGATCACTTGCAGAGGCCTACACGTCATACCCACGTTCATGTTTCCTTTGCCACATTATTTCGTTTTACACTGTACACTAAAAGATCAAGGGATGTGCTGAAAGGCGTGCCTTTTGTAACACAACAGGGGAAGCAAGGCCATTGTTTTGTGAGTCTGGGGCTCGGCACGGTTGCCATGGCAGATCCTCTGGGAAAGGATAAAGAGCGCCTGTGCGCCTGCTCAGAGACCGCAGCACCGCACATCTTGCACCAGCCAGCCACGGCAGCCATTCAAAGCCGCCGTCACCAAGACAAGGGAGAGGGAGAGAGAGCAGGTATTTCTGTCTTTGCTTTCTTGAGCCGACGGTGTCACTGCAGGGAGGCCGTGCCCTGGGTCATTCCGCTCAGTTGGGGTGCACGGTTTGCACCCCACACAGCAGTCTCAAAACCTGGGTGGAGAACAAGTGATTTCTCAAGCCCTTTTCTGGACAAGAGGCTGTTGTGAGAAATTGCCCCGGTCTGGGGATTAGGCAAGGCTTTGCTCCGGGGAAAGAGAAGCAAGGGGGAAGCTGCTCCTGACAGAAGGAGACACGGGGAATTTCTGCTCCCGTGGCTGCTGCTACGAGGGCGGAAATGATCTGCAGATGTCTGATCCAGACATTTGAAACGGATTGAAAAAGCCATTCTGACCACCACTTCGGAATACGGGGTTCACGTGTGGATAATATGGAGGAAATGGAAAGACAGGCGTTAATCAGACCTTTTGCTTTTAAGCAGAAAATAGTTTTGCTTTCATTGGTGCTTTGGTCAATGCACCTGCTGTGGGATCGTGTGCAAAAGGTGTATTGTTCAGGTGTCATCATTCTGACCGAGTCTGGAGAGATGAAATAATGCTCTTTCTCTCTGCGCACGTTTAGCCTGCGTTCTTATGTGATTCCTTCAGTTAATGGCAGCCCAATATCCTGGCTCTCCATAGCAATGCTTCATGGTTTATGGCTACGAAGCCCCACAGCTACGTAACCTCCAGCCGTTCCAGGGATCGAGAACAGCTGCTGAATCCTACGTAAAGCTTGCGATGGTGTGATTGATGTCACATTATCTTGAGAACATCATGAGATGTCACAGCATCCTGCTGAAATTCTGGGGTTAGATATTGAGCATTGCCACCACCACCACCCCCGGTATTTTTACTCTTCTCCCTGTTGCCACCTATTTTAAAGTTCTAGAACCAAATAACAGGTGGGCATCAATGCAGGTGTTGAGCGGAATCATTTTGCAGCAGAGGTTCTGCCTTCTGTCCTACCACTTTCGGGCCAAGAACCAGCTTTGGGTTGAGATGTGCTTTGTTGTACAGGCACAGTGGCCATCTTGACTTTTTTGACCACGCCTCTGTGGATGCCCCTGGGACACTGATGCTCTTAGGGCCTGAAGTGTTACAATTTGAAATGATCCCTTCCCTTGCCGGTGGAGTCCATGTATTATATGTAGAGAGAGTATAATGAAAATATTACAGTCCTAAGGAAAATACTTCTCTGCTTTTCTTTTATAAGAAACCTCTTGATATTATTACTTCTGGCTTCTGGTATTACTGCTTACTTTTATTTAATAACATTCTGTTATTCTGTCTTCTATTTCTACCAATTTTACAGATTTCCCGAGAAAGGATGTAGCTAAACATGACAACTTCATTAGTTGTGTTAGATAGTAAGAATGTGGTATTGATTTACGAGTTCTTAATGTTGTAGTTTTGACTCGTGTGGATTGCTGGCGGGAAAAAAAAATCACACTCGGTGCTCCCAAATATCTCTGTTAACCCCAGCCTTTCCCCTTTTCTCCTGGGAAGGAGGAAGGCTTAACTAGCGAGATGCTCAGTGTTTGCACGAGGAAGATGGTACTTTTGGCCCCTTTACTTCTGATGACGGGGCTGATTTCCACGAAGGCCGCTACGGCTGAGGAAGAATCGGGGACAGCGATTCCTGCGGAAAGCAAGTATTCAATTTCATCTCCCCTCTCAAATCCACACACCCACATACCTGTCACCTGGGGAGGGCTCTGGGATGAGCCTAGGTGGGCGAACAGAGAGTCCTTCTCAGCAAGCCGACCACTGCACCCCACCTGTTGCACTGCGAGGTGCGTCCAGGGCTTCGAACAGGCAGCTGCGGCCCCCGGGGTGGCGGTGGTGGTTATGCACCCACAGCCTTCGAGGTGCACCTGAGATCTTTGGTCTCAAGCTGGATCGCAGGCTGCAGTTACCTTGCACACAATGTAAATGTGTTTTGCTGCAAAAGAGGAAATCGGCATTTTCCAGCCCGAAATCACACCCAACAACACCTGTCCCTCTCAGAGGGGCTCCTACAATATTTTTAGCTGCCTTGTAACAGTGTGATTTTGCCCACAGTTCAGCATTGCAATAGACCGCGTAGTATGTATACTGCATATACGTTTTGGGAAGCATGAGCTGAGTATGTCCACCCTCAGCCCAACCAAAATCCTTACAGTTAATCCTCAAAGTATAACCAAAATTGAGCCCCAAATTTCTGCTGCTAAGTGACACGGTTACGGGAGTTTTGTCCTAGTCTGTGACCTTTCTTGCCACCATTGTTAAGAACTGGGGACCCAGCTGGGAAGAGAATTGGGCTTCCGCCGTGACTTTGCTTGTCCGAAGGTCACAAAAGGCCACCACGTGATCCTGGGACACTGCAACCGTCATAAGGACACGCCAGTTGCCAAGAGGAGATGCTGCAACAGTTGTCATAAGTGTGAAAAACGGTCACAAGTCCCTTTTCTCAGTGCCGTTGTAACTTTGAACGGTCACTAAACGAACCGTTGTAAGTGGAGGATTACCTCTATTTCTTTCCTGAATCGGAGTCCGCACGGGGCAAAGGAAAGCTCGCTTGTGCCGGTCTGGAAACTTCCTCCGGGATCGTGTTTCTAGACCTCTGCAGCTTGAAGGTGGGTGGACCTCAATTCCCAGAGCTCCCCAGCCATGTTGGTGGGGCAGTTCCTGGAACTGAAATCTGCACGTAGTAAAATTGCTAATTCGATATATTCATTGATTATTATTTTGTTTTCATTGCAACTTTTTAAACATCTTGGGGAAGCCAGAGAAGAATGGTCAGGCGTTTGGGGCATGATTTTTCCGCTTTATTATTTTAT